>NC_139332.1:27915000-27920000 GCF_056507025.1 Lutjanus erythropterus
TTCAGTGCCATGATGTGACTTGTATTTAGGTATGTATGTATGTATGTATACTTTCAGTACCATGATGTGACTTGTATGAATGTATGTATGTATGTATGTATGTATGGTTTCAGTGCCATGATGTGACTTTTATGTGTGTATATATGTATGTATGGTTTCAGTGCCATGATGTGACTTGTATGTATGTATGTATGTATGTATGTATGGTTTCAGTGCCATGATGTGACTTTTATGTATGTATGTATGTATTTATGTATGTATGTATGTATGTATGTATGTATGTATGTATGTATGTATGTATGGTTTCAGTGCCATGATGTGACTTGTATGTATATATGTATGTATGTATATATGGTTTCAGTGTCATGATGTGATTTGCATGTATGTATGTATGTATGTATGTATGTATGTATGTATGTAAGTATGTATGTTTCAGTGCCATGATGTGACTTGTATGTATGTATGTATGTATGTATGTATGTATGTATACTTTCAGTACCATGATGTGACTTGTATGTATGTATGTATGTATGTATGTATGTATGTATGTATGTATGATTTCAGTGCCATGATGGGACTTGTATGTATGTATGTATGTATGTATGTATGTATGTATGTATATATGGTTTCAGTGTCATGATGTGATTTGCATGTATGTATGTATGTATGTATGTATTTATGTATGTATGTAAGTATGTATGTTTCAGTGCCATTATTTGACTTGTATGTATGTATGTATGTATGTATACTTTCAGTACCATGATGTGACTTGTATGAATGTATGTATGTATGTATGTATGTATATGTGTATGTATGTATGTATGGTTTCAGTGCCATGATGTGACTTGTATGTATGTATGTATGTATGTATGTATGTATGTATGTATGGTTTCAGTGCCATGATGTGACTTTTATGTATGTATGTATGTATGTATGTATGTATGTATGTATGTATGTATGTATGTATGTTTCAGTGCCATGATGTAACTTGTATGTATTTATGTATGTATTTATGTATGTACGTATGTATGTATGTATGTATGTATGTATGTATGGTTTCAGTGTCATGATGTGACTTGTATGTATGTATGTATGTATAGTTTCAGTGCCATGATGTGACTTGTATGTATGTATGTATGTATGGTTTCAGTGCCATGATGTGACTTTTATGTATGCATGTATGTATGTATGGTTTCATTGCCATGATGTGACTTGTAGGTATATATGTATGTATGCATGTATGGTTTCAGTGACATGATGTGCCTTGTATGTATGTATGTATGTATATATGTATGTTTCAGTGCCATGATGTGACTTGTATGTATGTATGTATGTATGTATATATGTATGTATGGTTTCATTGCCATGACGGGACTTGTATGTATGTATGTAGGCATGGTTTCAGTGTCATGATGTGATTTGTGTGTATGTATGTATGTAAGTATGTATGTAAGTATGTATGTTTCAGTGCCATGATGTGACTTGTATGTATGTATGTATGTATGTATGTATGTATGTATGTATGTATGTATGGTTTCAGTGCCATGATGTGACTTTTATGAATGTATGTATATATGGTTTCAGTGTCATGATGTGACCTGTATGTATGTATGCATGTATGGTTTCAGTGCCATGATGTGACTTTTATGAATGTATGTATGTATGTATGGTTTCATTGCCATGGTGTGACTTGTAGGTATATATGTATGTATGCATGTAAGGTTTCAGTGCCATGATGTGACTTGTATGTATGTATGTATATATGGTTTCAGTGCCATGATGTGACTTTTATGTATGTATGTATGTATGTATGTATGTATGTATGTATGGTTTCAGTGCCATGATGTGACTTTTATGTATGTATTTATGTATGTTTGCATGTATGGTTTCAGTGACATGATGTGCCATGTATGTATGTATGTATGTATGTTTCAGTGCCATGATGTAACTTGCCAAGTGCCCCGTCAAAATTTAAAATGTCTTAATAATTTATTGGTTATAGGTCCGGCGGGTCCGTATAGGATGGCGTGTGGGTCCGGACTCGGACCGCGGTCCGCCTTTTAGGGACCCCTGAATGATCCATACGATCTTCTCACTGTGGCAGATCGTCTACATGTTGTAATCCTTCATGATCTAATATGGTCATAAAACATACATACATACATGCAAATCACATCATGACACTGAAACCATACATACATACATACATACATACATACATACATACATACATACATACATAAAAGTCACATCATTGCACTGAAACATACATACATACATACATACATCCATACATACAAGTTACATCATGGCACTGAAACATACATACATACATACATAAAAGTCACATCATAGCACTGAAACCATACATACATATATGCATGCATACATACATACATACATACATACAAGTTACATCATGGCACTGAAACATACATAGATACATACATACATACATACATACATACATACATAAAAGTCGCATCATAGCACTGAAACCATACATACATACATACATACATACATAAATACATACATACATACATACATACATAAAAGTCATATCATAGCACTGAAACCATACATACATACATACATACATAAGTACATACATACAAGTTACATCATGGCACTGAAACATACATACATACATACAGACATAAAAGTCACATCATGGCACTGAAACTATATATACATACATACATACATACATACATACATACATGCAAATCACATCATGGCATTGAAACATACATACATACATACATACATACATAAAAGTCACATCATAGCACTGAAACCATACATGCATACATGCATACATACATACATACATACATACATACATACATACATACATACATACAAGTCACATCATGGCACTGAAACCATACGTACATATATATATACATACATACATACAAGTGAGATCATGGCACTGAAACCATACATACATACATACATACATTTATACAAGTCACATCATGGTACTGAAACCATACATACATACATACATACATACATACATACATACATACAAGTCACATCATGGCAATGAAACTATACATACATACTTGCATGCATACATACATACATACATACATACATACATACATACATACATACAAGTCAAATCATGGCACTGAAACCATACAAACAAACATACATAAATACATACATACATACATACATACATACAAGTCACATCATGGCAATGAAACTATACATACATACATACATACATACATACATACATACATACATACATACATACATACATACATACATACATAAAAGTCACATCATGGCACTGAAACCATACATACATATATACATACATACATACATACATACATACATAAATACATGCAGATCACATCATGGCACTGAAACCATACATACATACATACATACATACATACATACATACATACATACATACATGCAAATCACATCATGGCACTGAAACCATACATACATACATACATACATACATACATACATACATACATACATACATACAAGTCACATCATGGCAATGAAACTTTACATACATACATATATACATACATACATACATACATACATACAAGTCACATCCTTGCACTGAAACCATACATACATACATACATACATACAAGTCACATCATGGCACTGAAACCATACATACATACATACATACATACATACATACAAGTCACATCATGGCACTGAAACATACATACATACATGAATACATACATACATACATACATACATACATACATACAAGTCACATCTTGGCACTGAAACATACATACATACATACATAAGACTTCTACGTATGTATGTATGTATGTATGTATGTATGTATGGTTTCAGTGCCATGATGTGACCTTTAGACCATTAAGTTTATTGTTAAACTGTCAAATATGATGCCTCCATTTAAATATTTGTCACAAATGTTTGATCACATTTGACCCTTTTTTTTTTTTATCAGATTTCCTTCATTCAGTCACATTATGGCACTGATACCATACATGCATGCATGCATGCATGCATACATACATACATACATACATACATACATACATACATACATAAAAGTCACATCATGGCACTGAAACCATACATACATACATACATACATACATACATACATACATACATACATACATACATGCATACAAGTCACATCATGGCACTGAAACCATACATGCATACATACATACATACATACATACATACATACATACATACATACACACATACATACATACGTACATACGTATGTATGTATGTATGTATGTATGTATACAAGTCACATTATGGCACTGATACCATACATGCATGCATACATACATACATTCATACATACATACATACATACATACATACATAAAAGTCACATCATGGCACTGAAACCATACATACATACATACATACATACATACATACATACATTCATACATTCATACAAGTCACATCATGGCACTGAAACATACATACATACATACATGAATACATACATACATACATACATGCAAATCACATCATGGCACTGAAACCATACATACATACATACATACATACATACATACATACATACATACATACATACATAAATACATGCATACATGCATGCAATCAAGTCACATCATGGCACTGAAACCATACATACATACATACATACATACATACATACATACATTCATACAAGTCACATCATGGCACTAAAACCATACATACATACATACATACATACATACATACATACATACATACATACATACATACAAGTCACATCATGGCAATGAAAACATACATACATACATACATACATACATACAAACATACAAGTTACATCATGGCACTGAAACATACATACATACATACATACATACATACATACATACATAAAAGTCACATCATGGCACTGAAACCATACATACATACATACATACATACATACATACAAGGCACATCATGGCAAAGAAACTATACATACATACATACATACA
>NC_139332.1:29435000-29437500 GCF_056507025.1 Lutjanus erythropterus
ACATACAACCAACCATCCATACATAAAAGTCACATCATGGCACTGAAACCATACATACATACATACATACATACAACCATACATACATACATACATACAACCAACCATCCATACATAAAAGTCACATCATGGCACTGAAACCATACATACATACATACATACATACAACCATACATACATACATACATACAACCAACCATCCATACATAAAAGTCACATCATGGCACTGAAACCATACATACATACATACATACAACCAACCATCCATACATAAAAGTCACATCATGGCACTGAAACCATACATACATACATACATACATACAACCATACATACATACATACATACAACCAACCATCCATACATACATAAAAGTCACATCATGGCACTGAAACCATACATACATACATACATACATACATACATACATACATACAACCATACATACATACATACATACAACCAACCATCCATACATAAAAGTCACATCATGGCACTGAAACCATACATACATACATACATACATACATACAACCATACATACATACATACATACAACCAACCATCCATACATAAAAGTCACATCATGGCACTGAAACCATACATACATACATACATACATACATACAACCATACATACATACATACATACATACAACCAACCATCCATACATAAAAGTCACATCATGGCACCGAAACCATACATACATACAACCATACAACCATACATACATACATACATACAACCAACCATCCATACATAAAAGTCACATCATGGCACTGAAACCATACATACATACAACCATACAACCATACATACATACATACATACATACAACCATCCATACATAAAAGTCACATCATGGCACTGAAACCATACATACATACAACCATACAACCATACATACATACATACAACCATCCATACATAAAAGTCACATCATGGCACTGAAACCATACATACATACAACCATACAACCATACATACATACATACATACATACAACCATCCATACATAAAAGTCACATCATGGCACTGAAACCATACATACATACAACCATACAACCATACATACATACATACATACATACAACCATCCATACATAAAAGTCACATCATGGCACTGAAACCATACATACATACATACAACCATACAACCATACATACATACATACATACATACATACATACATACAACCATCCATACATAAAAGTCACATCATGGCACTGAAACCATACATACATACAACCATACAACCATACATACATACATACATACATACAACCATCCATACATAAAAGTCACATCATGGCACTGAAACCATACATACATACAACCATACAACCATACATACATACATACATGCATACATACATACATACAACCATCCATACATAAAAGTCACATCATGGCACTGAAACCATACATACATACAACCATACAACCATACATACATACATACATACATACATACATACAACCATCCATACATAAAAGTCACATCATGGCACTGAAACCATACATACATACAACCATACAACCATACAACCATACATACATACATACATACATACATACATACAACCATCCATACATAAAAGTCACATCATGGCACTGAAACCATATATACATACATACATACAACCATACATACATACATACATACATACATACATACAACCATCCATACATAAAAGTCACATCATGGCACTGAAACCATACATACATACATACATACAACCATACATACATACATACATACAACCATCCATACATAAAAGTCACATCATGGCACTGAAACTATACATACATACATACATACATACATACAACCATACATACATACATACATACATACATACAACCATCCATACATAAAAGTCACATCATGGCACTGAAACTATACATACATACATACATACATACATACAACCATACATACATACATACATACATACAACCATCCATACATAAAAGTCACATCATGGCACTGAAACTATACATACATACATACATACAACCATACATACATACATACATACATACATACATAAAAGTCACATCATGGCACTGAAACCATACATACATACATACATACAACCATACATACATACATACATACATACATACAACCATCCATACATAAAAGTCACATCATGGCACTGAAACCATACATACATACATACATACATACATACAACCATACATACATACATACAACCATACATACAACCATCCATACATAAAAGTCACATCATGGCACTGAAACCATACATACATACATACATACATACAACCATACATACATACATACATACATACAACCATCCATACATAAAAGTCACATCATGGCACTGAAACCATACATACATACATACATACAACCATACATACATACATACAACCATCCATACATAAAAGTCACATCATGGCACTGAAACCATACATACATACATACATACATACAACCATACATACATACATACATACATACAACCAT
>NC_139332.1:29442500-29552500 GCF_056507025.1 Lutjanus erythropterus
TACATAAAAGTCACATCATGGCACTGAAACCATACATACATACATACATACATGTCACATCATGGCACTGAAACCATACATACATACATACATAAAAGTCACATCATGGCACTGAAACCATACATACATACATACATAAAAGTCACATCATGGCACTGAAACCATACAGACATACATACATACATTACAGTAAATATATTACAGATTTCTCCTTTAAGAAACATTCAGTTAAAGCCTATCTTTGAACCTTGGTAAGACTTTTTTTTTTTTTTTTTTTACATTTTAGCTAGCTAGCAAGCAATATAACTGATCTAGATTAGTTAGATTAGTTAGAAAAGTTATTTGTTAGCATTAATCTTGATAACAAGTGAGGTAAAGCAGTATTTTAGTGGTTTTTAGGGAAAGTACTTGTTTAACAACAAGTCAGACAAAATCTCTGTGTAATATAGAGTTAAGTCAGAGATAATGTACAGTGAGCAGGTCATTATGTGGAATAAATTACGACAGGATTATGCAGGACCCCGATGCAACATCCTAAAGTGGTGACCAATCAGAATCAACTCATCCAGACGCTTCAACATGTACAACAGCTCTACTCCACCCTTTGTAGCAGCCATGTTTCCCCATTACCACTAAAACCACTTAAAAGCTCATGAACACACCAAACTGGAAGAATGACTCACCGACCTGGGAAATGGGAAGATCTGAGGAGCACATGAATGCAGCATTAGTTGTGTTCACATGTGTAATTATGCCACAAAACAGTTTTTGCCATCAAACCCGATGTACTTATTCCAATAAATCAGTCACAGACATGAACAAAGAGCTTCAGTGAGATGGTAAATAGAATTTACTGCCCACACGACAGTTTTTTTCCTCTTTATTTTACCACTACAGTTTACAGCTGGGTTTTTCACAGTTTGCTTCCACCCCCTCCAGCTCCAGCCCCGTCTTGCTCCCGTTGGCTTCCTGACACGAGTCCTGGAGCTCAGAGGGGGCGGCAGGATGGTGGACTTCAATCATCAGCTCGTAGATCAGGGTTCCCAGCAGAGCTCCCACACAGGGAGCCACTATGGGGACCCACCACCACCCACCTCCAGCCCTGCAAAGACAGCAGGGTCGCAAACACTCAACAAAAATAGAAACACAACACTTTTTTTAAGACTTCTGTGCACATGAAAGGCTTATTTCTCTGTTCGCAGTGAGAGATTCTCCTGCAAGAGAATCCATCCACCTGACAGATGTGACATACAGAGGATTAATTAAACACCAGGATTACTTCACAGGTGTTTCTTGGACTGGTCACAATAAAAAAAACACTCTAAAATGTGCATTTTTACCTGGGAAAAAAATATATTTATTAGGCTCTGAACTATGGCTATTTCACACAGGGCTAGAGACACCACCTTTTCACTTTTTTATACTGATATTCTTACCATAATTCTAACAAATCACTCCTCACACCTAAACCTGAACAACCCAGACAACAAATGCAATGAGCACTAGCCAATCAGAGGCAGTGTGAACTAGTCAAAGTCCAGTGTCTAATAAATGTCTCTTCAAGATAAAACTGGACACTTCAGAGTGACCTTTTATTGTGAACTCTGGTGAAAAATAAATATGTTCAGTGTATTAAATTTTAACATACTTTGTGTACTTGCAGTCAGACTAATCATCGGTATTATTCAAGTGTATTAACCTTTAGTTGACCTGAAGTTTGCTAATTTGGAACAACTGGTTATGTATTATTAGTATATTTTAGTTGTAATTAAATAGTAGAAAAGCACAATATTAAGTGTTTAGTCTGCTTTTATGTGTTGAAGTGGAACAACTTCAAGTATACTTAAGTACACTTAAAATACATGACTGGAGATACTAATGTACATGTTCAATTAATGAAATTAAAGTGCTACTTTTTCAAAGTAAACTAAAATATAGCTTAAAATAAACTTACACCGTTTAATTTTCTGAGCATACTTAAATATCCTTTAATAAAACATACTAATAGTGAATTATAAAGGGCTTGAAAATGATTCTACTTCTCAAAAGTTAACTAACTCACCACTAGAAGTATTTGCAATTTAGTATACGTTTTAAAAATACAATAATGTACGATTTACAATACACTTAAAATACAGTACACTTCTTGAAAGTACACTGAAATTATACTTTAAAAGCTTAAAAATACTACACTGCTTATTTCCTTGAGAAAGGACACTGGTCTGTTCAGTCAGCATCTCTATATCTCAGCTGTAAGGTGGATGGATTATCTTGGCAAAGAAAAAGTGCTCACAGACACTGATTTTAACAAATTTGTGAACAGAATTTGAGAGAAACAAACCTTTTCTGTTCACAGAAAAAGTCTGAGATCTGTTACATCAACTCATGAAAAATGGGAGCAAAAACAAATGTATGTTTTTTTGTTGAGTGAACAACAAAATGTGGAGAAACAAAGTGCAAATTACATGTGAAAATACTGCAATCTACTAACCTGAAAACCTCCTCTCCCCAGCCGGCGATGTACGTGAACAGTCGAGGTCCTAAATCTCTGGCCGGGTTGATGGCGTAGCCGCTGTTGGAGCCCATCGAGATGCCGATAACCAGCACAACCGCTCCCACCAGGACAGGCTGGAGTCCATCAGGGAGGGCGGTGTTCTTCTGGTCCCCCAGAGACAGGACACACAGCAGCAGAGCCGCCGTGCCGATCACCTGGAGAACGGCAGAAAAACGGATTCAGTGAAATTGAAATTTTTACTGGATCGTGACAAGGCAAGATTTTTAGGTTGGATGAAAACCTTTTTTTCAGTTCAGTTGTTCACTGTGAAAATGAAAAGATAAGGTCTGCTGTGACAGTTATCTGACCTGGTCCACGACTCCGCCCCACACACTGAGGTAGTCAGCTGGGTAGGTGGAGAATATTCCAGCTGTGGCAGTGGGACCCGTCACTGTCAGCTCACCTCCGCTGTACATCTGGATGGCATCTGTAAAAACATCACATCATGCATGCAAAAACCCATGCATCATTAACAGATTTTAGTCTAAATTAAAGCATAAGTCTGGTGATTTTCTACATTTTTATTGCTCCTTTACATGGACTCTCAGAAATACCACCTCGAGAACCAACTGTGTATTAATCCACAGCTGAAAATAGTCCCCAACATACTGACTGTTTCTCAGACTCACCGTAGTACTGCAGACCAACGGTGGCTGCAGCCAGAAAGGCTCCAAGCACCTGGAAGAAGATGTAGAATGGTAGCTTTGTCCAGGGATGTCTTCCCAAAACACACAAGCTCAGAGACACAGCCGGGTTCAGATGGGCACCTGTTGGATGGAAATAGTCAAGAGCTCAGGTCTGACTTGAATAAATTCAAAATTATATATCTTGTCCAATAAGATATTTGAAAATACTCTTTGCGTGCACATACCATTGAGAAGTTCTGACCTGCACAATGACTTAAAGTGATATTATATATATAATACTACTAGGAGGGGAGGTTGGTCATATTTTCTGGCTGAAGGCAGGGTAGTCTTAGACTTAAGCCCTATTCACACAGGATCGTGTTGCCAGGAGACCTCCAGTAATTAATAATAATTGCAAAGGTCGTCTATTCACTTATTCCCATCAGAATCTGCCACGTCCCTCCCATTCTGCCAAACACAGAGGTGATAATATTAGTCCTGTGCAAATCAGCATCTTGGGGATTTTTTTTTTCTTGATTTCTCCGTGCCTTTTTTTTTCTGCCTGAACAATTATGGAGGCTGTGTTGGCAATTATAAAGGAAGGCTTTGAAAGCATTCTGGGTGCACATTCAGGAGGCTCATCTCGCTGCGCAGCATGGAGACATTTACAGAGAGAGCAAGCTCAAATCCATCAGAAGGGCAAAATCTCGCCTTGACAAACACATAACTCTTAATTGTGCCTTGGTTCTGACAGGCACAACAACCAACATTTTCTTGCATCCTTCCCTTGAATCATCACTTATGAGCCACTTTAAGTGTGTGGTGGTGTCTGTATCTGCAGAGACGCTGCCCATGGTGTATACTTTCTTATTTTGTCCTTATTTTGCTGAGCCCAGGATGCTTTACCAAACGTTTTGATGCAAACCAAAACATCTGTATTTAACATCCTGGGAATGAGACTCAACAATGAAAAATCTTTCTGTTGTGTTTACCAACAGCTCTAACAAATTAAAGGTGCACTTTGCCATATGCATGGGACAATAGTTTCATGTCTGCATCATTTTTCTTTCAGCACATTAGAAGTTAATTTAGAATTAGTCCATTGATTTAGCATTGCATTCATAAACCACAATGCAATTAATCAGACTTCACAGTTCCCTTGAAGGCATTAAAGGACCAGTGTTTAAGATTTAGTGGCATGTGCAACCAAATGAATCCCACTCATCTCACCCTCCCCTTCCATGGGTGCAGGAGGACCTACAGTAGCCACAAAACTAGTGAAAATGTGTTTGCTTTGTCCTGCTCCTTTTGTGGACAATGTTTCATTCTAAGGTAACGAAGACATTAAGGTTAAAACTGGGGTTCAAAGAAAACATTAATAACTGCTGGGGGGGGGGGGGGGTACAGTTACTCACCTGAGACTCCACGAGACACAAACACCCCAAATGTCACGCCTAGAGCAAAACCCAGATTGATGGACAGGTACTGCCCCTTCTTATCTTGAGTCGTGGTCACCTGGGCAACGGAGCCACATCCAAACAGCTGCAATTACATGAAGATGAGGAGCTGCGTTAGAAGAATATCACAACCTGAGCCAAAAATAAGAGAACAGAGCAGTAAACAAAAACATGAAAGCAATCTGTGTGACTTTACAGCGTGTTTTATAACAGTGACAGTCCTCCAGATGTGATGATTATGTTCATGTTCAGACAGCGAGCACACAGCTCTGTCCTCTCCAGGTGTAATCTACTTTTTTATGAACCTCTTTTCCAATGAAGCCAGTTTATGATTTGTGTTGTAAACGCTGATTGCCCTGTGACAGGTGAGACACACAAACATCAGCGCTCATTACAAATCACTGATCACTGTCTGTCCTCTCACCCATCCTCACCCATCCTCCCCCTCATGGACACTGTCTTGTCTTTCTGTCAGGCCAAAGTCCCTGTGGTTATCCATTGTGTGGGCTCACAAGCTGCTTCAAAACGAGACAGTAAGCGTGGAATTGCTTTAGGAAAATACATGATATTTCAGTTTACTGATCAAGTGAGACTTTGGATGATCTGATAGATAATAAATTAATTGTTTCTTGCATTTTGCAGCTTATTAAATCAAATGCAAAGTGCCTCTGCAGGTTTTACTCGAGGCATTTTAAATATTCAAGCTCATTTAACTGCTGAATCTGTTGCTGCACTTGCATTAGAAAAAGATTAATCTCTCCTACCTGTGCCTCATGCAACTAACTGAAGTTTAGATCCTTAAAAAAAAAAAGAAAAATACTCACAATCAGCAGGTAGACTCCGAGGCATTCAGCCAAACACTCCCTGACCAGCTGGTTTCTGATCTGACATTTCCTCAGCAGCCTCTCCATCCCGGAGCTGTCCTCATCAGGTGGCTCTGACCCTCTCAGCGCTGCACTGTCTGTCTTACTGAGCAGAGTTTGCCCTTTCATACCGGAGCTGTAGTCTGCGTCACACACTTTATGGCCTGGCTGAGGCGGCGGTGTGTACGCGCGCAGGAGAGGAGAGAAGTTCACTCCGAGGGACATGCTGATGCTTAAATCACAGCAGCAGCAGCAGAGAAACTCTTCAGTGCACAGGACTGAGCTGCTCACTGGGTTTGTTTGCTGCAGCTTCACCTGATTGCAATCGGCTCTGATTGTTCCTCCCGTGTGATTGGTTGTTACATTTCTTCTTCTCTGAAGATGCAAACAGGATCTTTGTCTAAAAAACTCAAACTAAATGTCTTTCCTCTGTCACAACCCTGTTAAATATTTCAACTTATTTGCAGCAGCTTGTTGTTTTTGCCATATTGCATCTGTATAAAAGAGGCCAGCATAATAAAGCTGATAAGAGATGGAAATCTTTTTAGCTGACACCATGTGCTCTTACATTTATCACTGTAATCTGTGATAACAGTCATTACTGCTCTAACAGTCATGGGACAGATAAGCGACAGAGTCTATACTGTAGATTTTAGCTTTATTTTTCATATGATGCATATTAAATGTATTGATTTTCTACTTTTCAACTGGTGCCAAGTGGTGGAGAAAATCACTGCAAGCAAAGACACACATCAATGAAGACATACAACAGTGAACCAGAGTATGGACTGTGGACATGTAGCACAGAGAGATGTCCTTGAGCAAAGCACTGAACCTGACAACAAGGGAAGCTGCTTTATTATTTATTCTTAATGTTGTTGGGCCTTTTCAACGCCCTGTTTTCAACATTGATTCGATAGGTGAGAAAATAATAGGCAGCTTTGTTTGTTTGTCTGTTTGATAAATAACTGCAGGCAGCATGATGGTCTGTAAAGTTATGACAGAGACAAAAGATGAGTTTGAACAGCAGTGGAGGTTCATCTTAACCTTTTAAAACCTGTAAAAAAGGAATAATAGAGTGAACACTGTGCTGTGACTCCTGAGTGAGGACAGTTTGCTCTGAATTAAGTGCACTGCCCATTTTTCAAAGTAAAACTCAGAGGTAACAGCATGTCCTCTTTATCAGAACATGAAGTCGGCAGAGCAATGAGACCTTTTGATGTTTCGCACATGAAAGAGCACGTTGAACTTTTCAATTTTAGTTGAAGCTAAATTACGTTTTTTTTTTTTTCTGTATCAAACTACGCTGCTGAAATGAACTGAAACAAACAAATGTGACAGGTCACACTGACATGTTCATTAAACGGCAGCCATTTTTAGAGACTGAGAAAGGAGACGAGGGTTTATGGTTTAAGATGTGAAAATGAGACTTGGTGATTCGCAGTCGTTTGCACCACATTTTGACAAAAGAGCTGAACTGATCAGGGTTGATTTCAGTTTGAGGAGATCAAAGTCCCGTTACATAAAACCACTATGGTTTCCCTTAAATTTTAATCTAAGTTTTGCCTTTGGTAAATAATTAGTTGCATAAAATCAACGTAAGTATTTTCTTAGGATATTGTAAAGGAAAACAATTTAATCTCTGAGGCTGGATTTCATTAAATTTTAACTAATTGTTATTTAATTTTTTAATGCTGCACCAAACTTTTAATTAGCTTAAAATTAAGAATGATCCAATTTAAATCTCTCTTGTTGCACAAAAACTTTAATCTTCAATTTAAGCTCTGCTTAATTTCAACGACTGACTGAAGATTTTTAAGGTGCCGTTTCTTTTTTTAGAGGTTATAATCTTGATTTAAAGTGGTCGAAAACAACAGGCAAATAACAGCTATGTAAATATATTAAAACTCTTTATTTGACATAACACACTCTTACATCCATACATGCTTATCCTACAGGACAATTCAAAAAATAAAATATATGATTATGAACGTCTGACATGTCTTAATTTGTCATTATCACTCGTGTTCAGGATTGGCAGCTTCTAGTCTAAAGGTGGTCAGTTGGAAACTTCAGGCGTCATCTTTAACAGCACAGAGACCCTAAAACAACACGTTCATTTTGGCAACTGTAGGTCATGCAGGTGTTCTCTTCATATTTCCAACAGATATGCAAACTCACAGGTTTAGAGAAACACTCACAGCCTGAAATGAACAAAAGCTACGGTCAACCAGTCCAGGGAATATACTTCACATCACATTATTTAAACCCGCCAAAGAACTTGGAGAATAACGAGTCGTCGTCCCGCATGTCCGAAAATGGTTGTTGACCACCTGAAATAAAAACAGAAATGCATTAGAATGATTTCAAACCTGTAAATATTTTTTCTTACTGGCAGTTTAAAAACACACATTATACACAGATTTTATGGTGCCTCTTCTCACTATTCACAAGCTGTTAAACCTTCACAGCCTTTATGTTTATGTACATCACCTGTTCATCACTACAACACACCAGTCCATGAGTATAAATACTTTATTTTATTCTACTTTATATGTATGTTCTATTATTATATTTTAACCTCTGCGCTATCTGAAGCTTTTACTGGTTTTACTTGAGTGATTTCCTTTTGTACATTTATAAAAGGAGGCAGAAAACAAGAATTTCAATCAAGAATTGATGCAATTCCTGTGTATATAACACATAAAGAACATAAACTGACCTGGTATGAAGGGTCCAGGTTGATGGTCTGGTCCCTCCAGGAGACCAGGTCCTCCAGAACGTGTCACTGTGGTTTCTTCTTTGCCTTCACTGTCTCTAACTGTTCGTCTCTCCTCTACAGTCTGACAGAATGAAAAAAAAAAACATAAATCCACAACCAAGTGGCAACAAAATAAAGAGGATTTCACGTGAAGATATACAATAAACAGTTCATTTATGTGCTGGTATTCTGTCAGACTGATTAATATGTGGCCTGACAGTACAAACACTTTCAGGATAGTGTGACGAGGCGTCCTGCAAAATCTGAGATGGTTATGAATAAAGAGCAGCTGTCCTGAATCTTTAATCCTGTCCTGTTTGTCCTGAAATGAGCTGTTAGCCTGTAGAAATACAGAAAATGAACAAGCTACAATGAGAGTTGTCTTAACTTGAAACTTCAAGCTATAAGTGTTCAAGAGATGTGACTTGGTGACACAGTAAAATACTGTTATGAACATATTGCATGTTTTGGAGCATTGCCAAATTGTCATAAATAATTCAAAACAAGCATATAAGACTAAAGTGGATGATACATTTAAATGAGAACCCTTTCATTCAATTATTAATTAGTCCAGATGAATTAGAAGAGTTCTTTACTCTCTATCTGTGAAAATATTCTAATTTAATCAGTTATGTAGGCTATAATTCCAGCTTTCAGTTATTTTAAAACATCCTGTTTGTTTTTGTAAAACATTAAGAATATTATTAGTGCATTTTCACTCACTTTCACTTTAATTGATTATTAATCGATTAGTGGTTTGGTCTGTAAAATGTCAGAAAATGTCGAAAAATTCTCAGAGATATTCTGTTTGTCTTATGAGGAGTGAAGAAACCAGCAACCAGAAAACCGGAAAAACAGAAATCAGAGATTTTGATTAATCATTGCAGGTCTATCAATAATGGATTGTTGATGTCTTTCAACCTGTTTTAAACCACACGACTTAAAGTGCTGTCGCCACTGACACACACCGGTCACCTTTGTGTAATGGTTCATGTATCTTGTAAACACAGCCAGAACACTGTGCTTCATATCATCCTCACAATTTCATTTCATTTATAATTACACAGGAAAAAATAAAAAGTTACGTAATAAAACCAGTCACAATTAAACGGGCCTGACTCAGTTAGAACTGGTTTACAGCAGGTTCCTGTTCTGCAGCAGATAAAAGACAAAATCACATCAGAAAACAGAGACAGCCAACAACAACAACAACAAAAACAAAGCAACAAGGACATCCACAGAGGAGAGGACAAAAAAGTGTTTCTATGCCTGTTTGAAACGTGTAACTCAGCTTACTGTTCTGAAAAAATAAGGGAGTTTGGTTTATGTGTGAAAAAATGATCTGCTGCAGACATATATCAATATATACGATTCATAATCAGATGAAGATAAGCTGCTTCTCTCACCCCGTCTGGTTTCACCACCCTGGTGACGGTGACTGACTGGAAGAATGATCTGGCCCTGGGTTGGATCGGCGCCTGACCAGCAGGTGGCGTCAGAATCTGATCCAGGCCCCCCGAGGACACTGCAGAGTCCAGATCTGGAAGCGATGGCAACAGGGAATCAGCTGGCACACGGGGCAAAAATCACATCCTTCATTTCTTTTACTGGAGGATTTAAAACACAGCCTACCTCTGTCTTCTTTGCGCTCGTCCTCTGGAGCACTCTGTGGGCCCTTTTGCCAAAAATCATTAAACTATTAAGAAAACATAAGAAAGTTGGTACAATTCACGTCGCCATAGAAACAAAGCCTTGCTGAAAAAGTGGAAGCAGCAGCGAACATCTAATTTACCTTCGAGAAAGGGGTCCAGCCGCGGAATGGTGAACTGGGAAACTCTGGTGACTCACGAGGAGGGCGGACGTCATTTCTGGGCTCTCTGGACGGCCCAGGTTGGGGTCTTTGAAGGTCTTCAGGGGATTTGAGCATAAAGTCTCTCAGGGGGTTCCCACTAGAACCCCCTTCATCCCTCTTTGGTCTGTCCTGAGGTGGCGGCAGCATGGGAACATCTAGAGACACACGAGAGAAACACAGACTGAATCTACAACTGATTCAGCACTGAAACAGGCTTCCTCTTTAAGGACACAGATTACCAACAGGGTTCCCCTCCAGAGTTACTGTCTGTACAAAATTTAAAAAAAAACAAAAAAACACTGGACCTCTGTAGGGCTGCCCCCAACACTTTTACAGTCAGATCAGATTTGGCCGCACAACACAAATATTCGATGAGTCGTTCCTTTTTTCCAGTTCAGTGTGCCAAACTAATTCCCATATCAGCCTAGATGAGCATGTCGTGCAGTTTCTATCACTCCTCTCTGCCTCCATCACAGTTAGTTTTGTTGTTTGTGGTGGAAGTTTGTAAAGTTTACAGCCTGCCATGCCGTTGCACTTCAGAGAGTGAGCAAGGAAGCCGGCGATGTTACTAAACATAAAACTTTAATAGGACCTGATCAGTGAACGTGATTTTTATCTGCAGTGCTGGTTTGTTCCAACAGTGAGGACGACTCCCATAATCCCAAGCCGCTTCCCAAAATAAACCTTTTGTTATTGTTTTGATGTGAGACAGATCCCAGGCAGCAGAACTTGTTGGTACTGTGCATTTAATTTGATTTTTTTTTAGGTGTTCGCAACAGTCATTACTACAGTTTTGTTTTTAGATTTGTTTTTAATTCAGTTTAGTTTCAGTTAGTTTCCAGAGTGGGTTTGTTTGTTTCAGTTTAAAAATGTTAAGTTTCATTTGTGTGAGTTTCAGTATTATTATTATTATTTTTTTGATCATAATATCACAGTCATGTAAACATCCTGGTCTCAATAGACAAATGCACCAATGCCTCCTCACATTTATTTCAGCTGACTAATGTTTTTCACACTTTGTTTTTAGTTTAGTTTAAGTTAACTTTAATAATCTTGATATGCCAGGGCTCAACGATAGATTGCCCACGTGTCTGGAGCAAGTAAAACGCCATGTCAGGTAAGTAAATCAAACCACTGCCAAAAAATAATTAAACTCTTTTAATAATCAGTTAATGGTTAACGTAATTTTTCATGATAAAATGGCAGTAAAAGCTGTTTTCAGACTCTCAAATATAGACATTTCCTGCTTTTCTCCATGCATTATCACATTAAACTTAAAATCTTTGAGATACAGAGTGACGAAACAAGACATTTAAAGAAATCACCTTGAGCTGAGGAACTGGGAAGGACTTTTTTCAGGATTTTGACATTTTATAGACATTGCACTTAACTTAAGCCTTTGTTGTCATTAAAAAAACTGCTAATAAATAAAACAATTTGTACAGGAGCAAGTAAAATTTGACTTTGGGCAAGTAGATTTCTTGAGTGGGCAAGTGAACACAACACTATTATTGAATCGAGTGTGCAACTTTAATGCACAAAATAAACTGAAGAAGATGAAGAGGGCCTTCAGGTAGGTGTGTCCTTACTAAAAACCTCATCCTGTGTGAAAACTTTGTTTTTTAAAAGCTCTGCTCGAATAACCATTTCTAAATCTAAAGTAAAACACGTGAACATGGTTCAGTTTTTTTTTTTTTTTTTACCCCTGTGTTCTTCCCAGCGGCCCATCTGGGAGAAAATCTCCTCCATCTCCCTGAGGACTTGTCCAAACACCGGAGGCTCCTGGATCCTCATCCCGTCAGGGCCAAAGCTGAAGCCAAACCTCCAGGCACTGTCGAAGGGGTCCTGCTGGTCCCCCCTGAACCCATCATAGTAGAACCCATCCTCTTCATCATCGTCGTCGTCGTCTTCATCGTGAGTCATGGTGTCGAAGAAGGGGTCCCTGATACATTAAAATAAGTAAAATGGTCTTACTTCCAGCTATTCAGTGTTATGTCAAGTGTCAAGTCAGTTACGTTAATAGACCTTAAAGTACTCAATCGTATTACTCAAGAGGTCACTCTCAGCTTAAATAAAACAGTAAACCTGCGAGCTGAGGGACCCCTGTGGACATTCTGGCAGAGAAACACTAATCTTGTAATTAAAGCTGTTTCATTACCTAACAAACCCAACAGCGTGTCGTGCAGGTAAGTTAGCAAACTTCTGTTAGCTTAGCTCCGTGACAGCTGTGTGCTTGACTTTGACTCCATAAACTTACCTTCGGCCACGGTAATGACCTCCAGGTACTCCGAAGAACCCGCGAAACAAGTCAAAAACACTCATTTAACGCCCGCTTTCGTAGAAAACTAAACCATAACTTATAAAATGTACGAACTGTACACACCCACTCGGTAAAACGAAAGCCCTCCGTAGTAAACAGTGTCGTAAAGTGTTCTGGATTATTCACCATGACGCAACCAGTCGTAACATTACGTTACCGTAAATAACGGAAGGAATGCGCACCAGAAATAACAGGAACAGGATTTGAAGGTTGACTTGGTGCTGATATTTAAAATAGAAGACGTCGAGAAGCCAGAAAAACGTGAAAAGTTTGATATAGCAACATGTTTTTTCACGTCCTAATATCTGCACGTTTTAACTTCTGTGACAACATAATATTTTATATTATATAACTGATAATATTTATAGTATTTCGTGACTATACTGTTTATTTATATCCATGTTATGACGTACATTTACTTAATTACCTATATTATTATAATTACTTACATTTTTACACATTATAACAAGTTATGTTAAAACTTCTTACGCCATAACAAGATAAATAGTAAACTGTGGTAACAAGAAAACTATTTCGTTATAATGTGATATATTTGCAGGTTGTAACAATGTGAAAACAACTTATTATAAAGTGAAAATCATCTTGTAAAAGTAACCGTTTCACGTTGTAACAAGATCTACCACATTGTTATGCCAATAACTGTATAGTTATAACGTTTTCACGTTATAATGTGAAATGTTTTAACAAGTTATCACGTTATAACAATTAGTGTGTCTAACATCTGCTATCGCGTTATAACAAAAGAATTCTTGTTGAGATCAACATCTTCTAATAAACTGTTCAACATGATAAATATATTGTTCCAACAATAAGTGTTACGTGAAACATTTGTTATCATGTTTTAACAGGAGAATAAAAACTTCTTGTTATAACGTGATAAATATGTAACTTATAATAGTCTGAACTATCTTGTTCTAACAAACTTTTCACATTATAACGTGGTACCGGCTAGCTTTTCTTTTTCTGGTGTGACTTGACTGATTCACTCCGAAGGTCAAGATTTTACATACAAAATATAACCCACTGTTAATGTCATTTCCCATGTTAACTTCCCAATTGTAAAGCAGTTAACTCCGCTCCACCTTGATCAGATCGGCCGACCACATTAAAATGCTGCTACTTGTTAATCAATTAGATTTAGAATATAACATATATAATACTGAAAAAGACAATTCTGCTATTATTCTTTGTGATTTTTTTTAAACATTACTTTAATTTACACACAAGTGTTTCAACAGATTGGTGTTGCTACTTTTACTAAAGAATCTCAGATTTCTCCCACTGATTGTTTTAAGTGTTTGCTACATTAAAGCGGACTGCTGTTTCCTAGCAACGGCGTTCCATCTCCGAGCGTCAGTGACGTTCTAACGTTCTAACGCTGCGACAAATTCCAACACGTCAGTCAGTCAAATCCGGGTAACAGGAGTCTGAGCACTATGGAAACGTATGCTGTTTGATGTGATGATGCCTAATTATCACAGTAATCACTAAGTGGGTAAATCAGGCATTTAGAATTTAACAGGCGTTTATCTGAGTCCCTTTTCACCAGCTTATACATTTTGTTGACATTTTTTCAACAAAATGTATAAGCTGGTGAAAACTCATTAGTCACCCCAAGTGTTGCTTTTCACCTAATCCAACGCCTCAGGTATTATCACTTACATGGCTGAATGCTGACATGAATAAATCAGGATGTGATGGTATATATGTGACACATTTTTTTTTTTTAGGAAATGTAAATAACATGGTGACATTCTAGATAATTAGCTAGTTCAGTAGCTAGCCGTCAGTCACATAAATCAGGTTATTTAGATGCAAAAACTGCATCCAAATCTCGTAAACACCAAACAAAAAGCGTGTGTTTGGAGTTTAATTTGGTAATGCTGATCCTCTGGAGTCTGTTAGATAACAGAAACCAAACCTAAAGCCTCTGACTCAGACGGTTTCGGTTGTGCCAAACACTTCGTGGCACCAAGCTTCTGCTTCTGACTGTGTTTGTCAACTCATTGTTCTGCCGATATCGAGTATCAGTGAATTAACGTTCCAAGCTGTCAGATGAATTCAGGCCACACACAAACACTGGGCATCACTGTCAAACTGTTGGAAGAGGAGACGCTGCTGTATTTATAAGCCACATGAGAAACAAATATAGTTTCTTAAAAGACATTCACATCCAAAATGATGAAAATGCCTTTTTCTTGTTTATTTACTTAATATTTATATATTTTTACAAAATAAAAAAAATATATGAAACAAAAAGCTAACAAGTCTGCAAGGATTTGAGAAGGAAAAGGAGAAAGCCATCGAACAAACAGGGACTACAGTACTTGTGTTTTTTTTATATATGTACAAGACAAGTTTATCCATTTAAATTTTTTTTTAAAACGCACAGTACAAAAAGAAAAAATAAATCACTGACAAAAAAACCCATAGTACAATTCTGTCCATCAGTATTCAATGTTGCAGGTTTCCTTATAACGGGGGGGACAGGTGGTGGAGCAGGGGGGGGAGAGGCGGGGGGGCCTCAGAAACAAACAAAATTAAACACACTGGAAGGCAGACTGGGTGTGTATTGGCCTTGGAGTTCATTCTCAACATCGCTTGCAGAATAGGCGGGACCTTTATGCAACATATTTATAATTCATGGGGACAGTTACTGTACACGTGTTGGATAATGAAAAATCTGTGCTAGGCAGAAAACAAAGCACAGTACACAACCCACGGCCCCCTGTGTGTACAAACATGCACGCAGTCACATGACAAACACACTTTTTCCTCACAGTCCAAGCCAGTGAGCTCGCTTATATGTCTTTATATATAATATATCTATATTTGGTAAAAAATAAACTTCACAACTCTACCAATTTAGAGAATTGTTTCTTCAAACTTAAAATGACATAAAAAAAAAAAAAAAAAAAAAAACATTTAACAGCAATTAAGCAAATTATTGTGTTTGGGTATTTCTGTGCGGGAGGAGGGAAGAGTTACCACCGAAATTAAGGAGTGGGGAGTTGAGGGTGAGAAATACAAAACCAGCCTGTCCCCCCACCTTCAGATATTACTTCATTCCTCCCCATCAGCAAGAAAAAAAAAAAGGGAGAAAAAGACGAGAAAAAAAGAGAGACCATACAGGAAACGTTCATTCTTTTAGAAAACAGTTCTATGTTACATACATGTGAAAGAAAAAAAGGGGTGGGGTGGGGGTGGGGGGGGTTAAACACGATACAAATTCCCAACACTCAATATTTCACCTCTTGGCGGTGTATTTCTATAACCATTTAAGCTCCGTTTTGTCTCCCCTCTCTTTCTACGCCCCTCCTGTCCCTCCCACCCATCCATGCATCATTACAGTGCTCGTTCTCTCGGCACAGCACCTCCTCTGACGGCGGAGGTCAGAGCTGCAGGAGTGCTGGGCCAAGAGACTGGGGAGGGAATTCTCTGCAGGAGGAAGAGGGAGTTTATATGTGGAGACTGTTTGCGGAAGGAGTGATGAGCCCCCTTTCTAGCTTCTGGGGCCCCCGACGGCGGATGTTAGTTTGCGCCCCAGTTGTAGCTGTTGTATGCCGATTTGTTGATCTGAGACTTCTGCTGAATGGAGGCGTTCTGGCTGCGCTGTCCAGTGCCGCTCTGTCGAGAGAGGAGAGACGACAGAGTTTATTTCACGCCGGTGTGTCAATGCAAAACAGTCCTGTACAAAACAAACACACACGCATAAAAACGTAGTCCTTTATTGTGTTTTTATCCAGAATCCGTCTTACATAGTTTAAGCTGTCCCCACACTGCAAGAGCTTTAAAATCCAAACCGATTGTTAAATCCGGCTGCACCACACACACTCATCAGGGACAAATTTCACACACATTACAAGATTTGAAAGTAATGGCACACCACAGACCACAGGAAATTGTGAAGATTATCGTGCTAGAGGGAACATGATCTTGCTAAGACACAACTGGGAGAGTATCACTGATTGGTCCATGAACTCTGCCTGGGTAGCACCTACAGTTTAAGCTACACTTCAGGATGACTGCTGGCTCGTGTGATCGGCTACTGCAGAAAATGCTGTTTTCAGCCTTTCAAATATGGAAACTTCCCAATTTTCTCTGTATACTATATTAAACTGAATATCTTCAGTTTTGGGATTGACAACATGAGACATTTAAAGACATCACCATGGACTCTGAGAAACTGAGATGGACATTTTCCACCAATTTCTGATTCTGTCTGAATGTGGCCTTTGCCTGTTTGGTTCGTTTGGGCCGGAGTGAAAGCTCTGGTGTGAACTAAATAACTGAACCGAGGCAGTTCTTTTATAGTGTGAGAGCAAAACAGAGCAACCACCGTATTTTGTGATAAATGTGATTATAGCATGAATTAAAAAGCTAAATTAGTTTTAAATACATCCACTGATTTGAGAACTATATAAAAAAAGGACAATCTCATCTGCGTACCTGATTAATATATTTTAATTTATGCAAGATCATTCTGTAACCATGGTGTTAAGTACCATAGTGCTGCGAGTGCGTCCTCATGTTCATGCAGGGATTTTCCATGATGCCCCATATGGTTGAAAGGAATAAAAACAGGGGTGTGCTTGGCTGGGTACTACTCTGTCTTTTGGAAGTTCCTTATTTAAAAAGAACATTTTATCCTTGTAATAATAGTACACAGTGTCTTTTTTGTCCTTACCGTTACGGTCTCTTTGTGAGCTTTATGACAGCCAGCAAAGAAGACAGTTGACATAACCTGCAGTGAGATGCTAGCAGGGTTCCTACACCTTTTCCATCGTAAATTAAGCACATTTCAAGAATTTTTGAGGTGCATTATGTCAGATGTTATTGTGCTATTTAAAAAAACAATGTTATGCGACAGCATTGTGCAGAAAGACTGGGTATCCTATATAACCTGGTTGAGTCATGGACTTATTTTAATTCTTTATCTAAAAAGTGAACTGTTCAGTCAAGTAACGATTTACTATCAAAGTAAATCTATTACAATTTCAGGCACTTTATCCAAAATCGAAACCTTGAAAACACTATATTATAATTAAAGATTTTAGCACTCACATGAACCCTGTACTTCATGATCTGCTGTCAGTCACTAGAATTTGATTTCTCCATGTAGAGCCACTGATGAAAGATGACAGTAACTCAAACTGCCAAACAAATTAGTTGCCTGTCACTCCGTATGTTTTCATGATTACGCCTCTTGAAAGTTTATAATGAAACTGAATGAACAAAAAAGCAGAACTAAAAGGCATGTTTGTTTTTTTCCTTGGTTGAAATAAACTGAACTGAACCACAGGTGTGTGAAACAACATGTACACTACCTGTCCGTCCTGCTGCAGGTGGTGGTGCAGAATCTGAGAGTGGGGTTGTTGGTGTGGTGCCAGGATGTGCATGAAGGGGGCCGGGGCGTAGCCAGCTGCAGCCGGGGGGTTGATGGGTCCCCCGCTCCCCAGAGCCGAGGGCAGGCTGAACGAAGCTGCTGGCGTGCCAGCGTGGAAACCCTGCTTCTCAAACGACTGCAGGAGGAAGTGAGACAAAGACCAGACGTTTTGGCTTGATACAAACCGGATTAGGTCAGTCTCAGTGACAGACTAATGTCACTTTGATGCAATTTCACCAAATGCATGCATGGGGAAAAAAAAAGTCCTTTCTTGGGAGGAGGAAATATTTATCTAAACATTTATGATCTGTAATTACCTGCGTCTTTGTGTAAACAGACCCTGAAATATCTGGTACCCCCGTGTTGCTTGACGTCACAGAGACTCCTGCAGAGACAGAGGAGACAGGAGACTAATTTAGTCCACACTCTGGAAAAACTGAGCATGTAGAGGGACTTCAGTAACACCCACCACACAAACCATGACCTGCCAACATGGTTGCATTCAGATTCTAACCAGCAGACTTTTTTGCAAACCCAATTCCAAAAGAGTTAGGATGTAAAAGGATGTTAGGATGTGTAAAACGTAAATAAAAACAGAATGCAATCATTTGCAAAAACATTTTCCAATTGTAATCAGTACAAAGACAGGATACTTACATTTTTTGTAAATATGCACTGAAAACAAGTTTAAAAAAAAAGTTGGGACAGGGGCAAAGTTTCTCAACATAAAACATAAAGGTTCTTGAGCAGCATATGTTGTCATCCAGATGATGTGTTTTTCAGAGATGTCCCTGCTTATTTCAGCAAGACAATATAAAGAGACACTCTGCACGTGCTACAACAGCGTGGCTTCTTAGTAAAAGCATTCAGGTACTAGACTGACCTGCCTGCAGGCCAGACCTGTCTCCTATTGAAAATGTGTTTCACATTACGAGGTGCAAAATGCAACAGTGAGAGTCCTCAAGTCATATCAAGCAAGAATGAAAGAGAAAGAATTTCACTTTCAAAACTCCAACAATTGGTGTCATCAGTTCCCAAACGCTTTGTGTGTCTTTAAAAGAAAAGGCACAAAACATGTCCCTGGCACAGCCTTTCTGGAACATGTTCCAGGCATCAAATTCAGAATTAGCTGATCAGTTTAAACAGTAATCTGTCTTTGTACTGTTTTCAATTGAATATAGGTTAAAAAAAAAGTTGTTGCTAATCATTGCATTCTGATTTTAGTTACATTTTACATATCTTTCCAACTATTTTGGAATTGGGGTTGTATAATACATGGTGCAACAGAGATTCTAATATCTATAATTCTATAGAGACTTTATATATTTGTGGGAACACTTACTCCAGCTCAAGTATCAAGAGAAAAGAAAAATCACTTAAAAACAAGAGAGTGCTTGGAAATCTCAAGTATGAACATCTATGTTGGCATTATTCATAGATGATTCCAGTAGAATTTCCCTTTAATGGAGGACAGCGAAAACAGACGGGGTGAGATGAAGAGATGAAGAGGGATGAGATGAAGAGGAACAGAGAGATGAATGGAGAAAGATGATGCCGCAGCGTATCAGTTCCAGTCAGCCACAGTGGTGAACATCTGACTGTATCTGGTAGTTACTGCTGTGGTTTGTTCTGGCACACGCTGACGCCCCCCATATCACCATGGAGACGCAAAAACGGGGTCAACTGGTGCGCAAAACAAGTCAGACTCTGGAAAGCAAAGACCAATGCTTTCAAGACTCTGTTTTTGAGGCATTTACACCACAAAATGTTAGTGCCTTAAAAGTCCCTCAGGGCTGGGTTAATGTTTTGGCAAAATCTGTGAGCAAGAGGATGAAATCATCCTAAAGTGAGTGCAGTGACCGGTCCAACAAAACTTTTGTCCTCTTTTTGTGTTTTCATGCTATTGCAATTTGTAAGATGAAATCCGTATTTTAGTCGGAACACAACCTGATGACATGAACACAGGTTTAATCAACATACAATTAACTCTATAACCTCTCCAAACCTTTTTAGGAACTTGCAGTCTAGATATATTCAATTATAAAATATATGCAAGCTAAGATTTTGTGACCTGTGCTCTTCCAGGTCTCCGTGGTGGAGAGGAGGTTGTATGACTCAGGTCCCGTGGGCGACACCTGAAGTTGCTGAACATCCTTCTGGATCCACATTCTTTGTATGTTTTATAATTTCAGGTATCACAAATTTTATTGTGACTTTTCTGTTTTGTACTGGACAAATTGTGATTTATGATGTTGGGCTATATAGATAAAATTTGTCTTGACTTGATTTTTAGAGTGTTCAGACCTGGTATTAACATGCGTGAACAGTTTTTGAGAACTGGTATGAATGCACCTAAGAGTCATTACAATCTCAAATCTCAATGTGAGATAAGCAGTGGATTTTTGTCAACACTTTAGTAATCGCAATGTCGCCAAACTCCCTTAACAAATTGCACAATTTTGTGAGGTGTTGAGCGAGAATAAACTTTATGTCAAATTCTTAATTATTTGGGCCTTGTGGTACATTTGGCAAATGTCATACCTTGAGTTATTTCTATATTTGTGTAAAAACATTGTGTTGGTTTGTTCCAGTGTTTTGGTTTCTACCGTCCGGCTGCCAGTTAAAAACAATGCATTTTGCAAATGTGCTTATTTGCATACAGAGAGGGGAAGTGAAATGGCTAGGTGTGAATTTTTCCATCATTCATGCCTTCTCGTAAATTTGGAAATGAAGTTCTGTAAATTGTTTCGTTCAGTGTTGCTTGAAAGAGGAGGCAGGGGAAACGCTGCTCATAGTTCAGGTTAAAGAAACCCAGCACACCACAACTCCTGATAAAGATAAAACATGACGCTCATGTAGGCGTTCAGTGTGGCGCTGAGTTAAAAAAACAAAACAAAAGTTGTTGCTCAGGACTTTCGGTGTAAGAGATTGTCATTTGTCATCTGTATATATGACACCCCATGCATGTGAACCACAGACTAAATTCAACCATCATGGTGCGAAATACTGCAGCAATTACTGAAATGGTGATGCAGAGTTTGGGGAAAGGACAAGACAGATGTGCATTATATTTACCATTACTATAGTGGTGACCACAGAAAGAGAGCCAAGTGCATTTTGAATCCACCTTTTTTTTTTTCCCCCTTTCTTGCTGAAAAATGCTCCGATCCATTACTCAAAACGGTGACACAATCCAAATCTTGAGTTTTGCGTTTTCCATTGCAACCCTACTTGAGACACACAATTCCAGGTGTGAACTCGTGTACTTCAAGACACGTGTTAATACCAGGTATGAACAGCCTCTTAATTTGTTTTGAAAGGCTTTGTCTGAAAGTGTGACTGCCAAAGATGCTGCAAATGAAAGGCAAATTTGATATTTTTTTTGTTAGAAGCAGGTGTTTAAGAACCCTTTTGCAAACATGGAAGTGGTTTGAGTTCTTTTAAGCGGCATCAATAGTGGATTTTTAGAAATAATTTTGCTGCTGGAGCCTTGGTGTCCATCATCAGTGCGAGACGTTCATCTCTGTGTGCCTCTGTCGTCTTCAGACAAGTTACGGAAATGTTACCAAACTACGCGGACATGAGACCAACATATAAAATTCCCAGCCCATTTAAGTTGCATTTCTTAAAGAGAAATCAATAAAAAACACAACAAACACTCATACAGCAGCATCGTTTCATCATATAGACATTTTGTTGCCCCTTTCTGTCTTTGATTGAAACCTACTTCACCCACAGGACAGCGAACTTGATACTCTGGAGACGGACAAACCAGCAATGACAACATGAGTGAAGAGCAAGCAACACAGAGGGGAAAATGGGACAGCATCAACCAGAGGAACTCATCAGTTTGTGGCAGCCACAGACGTCGTGACCTGCCACATTTTTGACTCCGAGTCTGATAATTACACACCGAAATACATAAACCAGATTGGACTGCTGATGAGTTGCCCTGGAAGAGAACACGTAACAGACAGAATGGCAGACAAGGCTTGTAAGAGAGGCAGGCTGCATCGGGCTGTCTAAAAGCGTATGTAGTGAGATGGGTCGTCCCACAGGCACAGTTCATCAGCGATGAGGCAAAGGAACGAGAGCAAAGAGGGGGTAGAAGGATGGTTGGTGACACAAGGAGGAAGACGGGAGGGACAGGGTTTGTTTTCTTCCTTTCTTTTTGATTTAATTTGGCATGTGGCGGCACTCACCGACTCCAGGCCCGGTGACAGAGCTGGCTGGCTTGTTTTGTGCAGAAGCGGCGGCGGCCACGGCAGTGCCGTATCCGCCCTTACAGAAATCCCCACTCCCTGAAGCCTGGCCCACATCCTCATAGCCTGCAACAGTCAGACACACAGCCGCAGCCCACAGCGTTAGACACACCAGGCAGGGGAAGCAGACCTGCCTCAGATAGCATTTGCAAATAACTCGCAGCGTTTAGTTTGAAAGCGTGCACCGCATGGACAGGTTTGACCAAACTGTGACAATACAGGTGGTGTCAAATTACTTGACTGTGATTATCTGAAGTTTGACACCAAATGCATCGTCCTGCGTGGCAAAGCCTGCCCGTCCGGAGCAACAAGAAGGTCGGAATCAACGCCAACGTCATTTGCAAGTACTATTTGACCCAAGTCTGAGGGGAGGAGGTGGGGGAAGTGAGGGGGCAGGCAGGGTGTGTGTGTGGGAGGGGGAGGGGGGTTGGAGAGTGAGCTCGAGTTGGGTGATGGCAGAAAGCAGCAGATGGTGCAGCTTAGAACAAATAGGTGTCGCACATGTAGTGACCAAAGGTGGATGTTGAGTGATTAAGTATGAAAATAAAATTCAGTACTGAAAGAATAAAGGATATAAAGTGATGGAGTCAGACACCAGAAGGCCGCTGGGAAAATGTGAAACTGCTGAAAGAAACTGGGCTCAAAGGGGAGTCGTATCTGGAGATATGGGAGGATGATGGGTGCTCCATGTGTTGATGTGTGTAAGATGAGTGTGTGTGCAGGAGATGTGGTGGAAGGTGAAGCTTTTGGGCAAACTCCACTTTCTGAAATGAGCAAAGCAAGCTATGGAAGACAGCAGGAGACCGATAGGTATCTAACCCCTCTGGTATAGCCAGGTGCCACTGTTCAAGCCCATCTTCCCTTTACCATTCGGTTTAAATGGCAGTCACAGATTTCATCATGACAGGCTAGGGGTGTAACGATACATCGATCTGGATCGATATATCGATTCAGTGATCAACAGTCCAATAGCATTGATGCGAAAACATGGATCCACATCTTCATCTTTAAGATACGCCTTTATTTTTGAAATTCCCATGGTATGTCTGTGTCACGTTTCTGTCCAAGCGCACCTCCATCCTAAACACTCAAACAGTGGTAGCGCCGGGCAGATAATGGCGAGTAGCCAAGAGTAAGACGATGAGGATATTTACTCCCCTCTCAGTAGGGTGGAAACATATGCAGACATTGCTGTTACGAGATAAAATACTTGGGAAACACAACAAACCTGCCAAAGCATTCGGTCCGCTAGCTTGTTGCTCTCGCTACAGCAACATTAGCTGCTGTTTCATCAATGTTAGGCTGAAAACATGTGCATGTGGTCTGAAATTCAACAGTGGTTTTCTGTCAGAAGAAGCAATTACTTTAACCAGTGGTGACTAAGAAAATATATAAATAAATGTAATTTGTTATGCTATGAGTAGAGGAAATATCTGCTAGCCCCTAAGTTGTCAAACTATATTACAAATACCACTGGTCTCCTAAAATGAATTAATTAAAAATACATGTAACTGAAAGACTACAAAATTTAAAATGAACACTAAGATTGCTGAAATTTTCCTGTAATATTTTTATTTCATATCAGCCTGCTACAAAGTCACATTCATACATGCAAGCTGAACTGTGGTGATGGTAAGCCACTTTGCATACATGTCATGGCTGACTCCATTTGGAGCCGTGGTTGCACACGTCCTCAGAAATTGTTAGCAAATCTATCTCCTGCCTTACTGTGAATGCAGCGTGGCTGTAGCTGACAACAGTTAACAATAAAAATACAAATAAAACAGTTTGCTGTCCATAGCTTAATAGGGTAGGTCTAAAAATACTGTATTTTACCTGTCTGTCATAATGGTAGAACTTGGAGAACCTAATATTTTTTGAGGTGGTGCAAGCTGTAGAAAATTTAGGAAACACTGCACAAGGCTAATTTATGCAATATAAAATACCACTGGCTTAAGTTAATAATGGCAACAAGCAAAATCAACTGTTTTGTCTATGAACCTTGACAGTTATTATATGGACTGAATTTTATACTTTTGTTAAATTATGTTGTTGTTAATCTGTTTTCTGTGTTAATGGAATCAGTTTAAAGTCAACTTCACTGCACATAATGGGCCGTTATTTACAATTATTTATATTTAGTTTTTTCTTGATCGCCAAATGTGGCAGCATCTTCTGTACTCTACTGTGTTAAACTGGCATTATCATATCATCACATATCATTCCTCGGCCCCTGAATCCTGCTGAACATAAATTGTGTCGCTGCAAAATTTGTGATATCAGCAAATATCGTATCCAAAGAATTGGTGTATCGTATTATGATAAAACTTGTGATGTACACTGCTAAGACAAGCCAAGTGAGAAACATTTTCTTGCCATTATTAAAACATAATTATTGAGGTAGGTTCCTTGTGTGTAACAGGCAATGAAAACTGCGTACAAGATGCAGATGCATTTCCAAAATTCTGTGTACGACTAAACCTGAACGTAAAAATCATGTGAGTCAGCAGACAAGAATGTTTTACTAACCATTAACAAGCATAACAAAGACAAGCATCACGTTTATGCTTGTAGACGCTGCCGAGCTCTGATGAAGTAAGCACTCCACACCAATGAGAAATCAACAAGCTCATTGTGAGAATCAGCACAGAGTTATTGGTATGCAAGTATACAGAGCGGGACCTGCATGACCCGTCTAACCATGCCATTTCAATGCGGTTTTAGTGCCTCACCAGTGCTGTATCCATGGGAACCATAGCCACTAGCCTGCTGGAAGGGTGTGGCTGATGCGTTGACGCCGACATTCACACCGTGCTGCTTTGACGAGGTAGGAGCCACCTGGACAAAAAAAGAACACCACAACAACATGTCATCGAGGGGAAAACAGGAACTGAGCAGACAGGAAAGGGTACCAAAGTTTGTCTTGTGGAAACATCAAAATCCTATTTTCTTCTTATTTAGGGTCAAGAAATACTTGCATTTAAAGTTTAAAATACAATCTTATAGTGGAACCAGAGGAATGGTCACAGGGACGCCAAAGTCATCTCTTCCTCTGTGAAACATTTACACACACAGCAAATTTATGCTTGTCCAAAACCACCCATTTTCCTCATAATTTATCACGCATATGTTCCTGATGAGAAAAATATTAAAAACAAGGAAAACGAACACAAGCTCAGGATATGCTAGCTGGTGGAGACTTGAGGTTTCTCACCGGAAACACAGCAGGTCCGTACTGGAAGGTATTGGGCAGGCCTGGCATGCCAGTGTAGTATGGGAGGCTCGTGTAGCTGTAGCCAGGTGGCAGCGCGGGGTTGAGGAAGGGCTGCTGTGTGGTGTGATGCGTCTGGGTCTGGTTCTGTTGTGTCTGAGCTAATGTCGTGGCTGGAGCCGGGGACGATGCATCGCCTCGACCAAACTTCGACAAGTCGCCTGGACATATGGAAATACGACAGGAAGTTAGTGTAACTATTTGAGTACAAATGTCACAACAATCACTAATAAATGAAGGACATGAACAAACTGAAATAAAGTCCCCCTGTTTTGGCTCGTTGAACCATTCATGTCTCTGCAATCTCTGCTAATCATCACCACAAATAATTATCTGACGGTCCTCAAAATCAGTAATAGGACATGAATTCACAGTCTTCAACAGCAATAGATAAAAGCCAGCCAATCAGAGCCGGAGCCGATAAAAAACTGTGACTACTGCAGAGTCATCTGACCTGGGAGTGAATGCTGATTGTACCCTTTCCCACTGAAGACAAAAGCCAGATGTTAGTTTTTTTTGTCCAGTGTGAAAGGGGTTTTGGATACGTGCACACACTGGCAGAGCAGACTGAGGAGCATTCACTTTGGCTGCATTCACACAAAATCTGACAACCACAATTTCCATGGGGTTGTTCACAGGTGACCATGTAGTTTTTGTGATACAATCAGAAATGATCTCAAGTTACTGTTTCAGACTCACTTTCTGTCAACAGCCACAAAAAACACTTTGAGTCAGCTCAACAGCTCACTACATTCTTTGAGGATTATAACATTTGGTCTTATATCAACCATTCCTTCATCCAGTGAGCATATAAACCTTCTTCAACATGGAGCTAATAGCTGAACAGACTCACTAAGCTCAACTTTTACACAGTAGAGGACGGCTCACCAGTGTACGGGTTGCTTGTCAGGCTGCCCTCTCTGCCAGTCAGTGCTGTTGTGGGAGTTGCAAAAGGAATGCTGTAATAATCCTGGAAAGAGATTTTCTTTTTAGAAATGAAAAATAAAGGGCATGAAATAATGAAGTATGATTTATTGTGAACAAGAGTTTTACTGCAGAAGTTTCAAACTTTCCACCAAACAAAACTCACCAGCGGTATTCTTGTCTGCAGCATCTGTAGGTCATCATAGCCGTACACCTGAGGCTGAGACGAAGCACAAAACGTGTCAGAAAATCATGTTACTATAACTCTCTGGTAAGCACAGGTATAAAGTAAAGATCAGACTATACAAAGGGACCCTGGCAGGAACCTACAGGGTAGGCGTGCAGTAGTCCAGGAGCCATGATGTATGGGTTGGGCAGTAGAGGGGGCACTCCAGGTGGCAGGTTTGGAGGTGCTTTCCCTGTATACACAAAGGCATGAAACATGTTCAAAAAGCCAATAATTTGCAGAACCAGTCAATACTAATATTAGTGACATTCTTCTTAATTATGCACACTTGACACTTACCAGTGTCAAATGACAACCTCAAACTACAGAGAAGTAGAAAAGTAGGGCAGCACAATCAATCAATTCCCCCTAAGCTGCATCAGTAAATGACAAGACTGCAATAAACCACATGACAAACTCTGCACCGGCAGGGGGAGCGCGGAGAAAAACAAATCTAACTTGTGTGTGTGAGAGAGAGGGGGAGAGAGAGAGAGAGAGAGAGGCAGAGGAAAAAAGCTTCAGAAGAACGACCAGACTGAAATCAAGATGAGTCAGAATCATGGAAACCCCGCCAATGACTGTGAGGAAATGGAAACCAATTCATCCAACCCCACTTCTGATGAAAACATTGGGCTTGAACCAAAATAAAAAGGTCGCATTTTGTTATCGGTTTTGAATTGAAAGACAATAACTGTGAAGCAATCTTTTACCACAGTTGCACCACTGCTGGGAAATGCCACAAATCTATACAACCACCTGAAAACACCCACGCAAGATGTAATATGATGAGGCTCCAGAAACTCGCCAGAATCAAATTTCAGAATTGACCACACAAACAACCACGGTGGTTAAACATTTATGCATCACCATTATGAACAAACTCTCATGGGCACAAGGAGATTAGAGACGTAATCATTTGTTAACTGGTCTAATATAAAGCTTTGATCAAAACAATGCTAAATGAGGGATTACACAACACTATTAACACCACAGACAAGCTCCACTTAATGTGTTCCAGCAAGTACTTGTTGTCGTTCCGCCTGCTCCATACACTCGATGGCAAACCACGGCGGAGACAGAATTGTAGCAATGACAAATTTATGATGAAACCCAACTAAAGATGTCCATCTAATTCTGACTGTCCATTTAACCAGCAAGTTATTAAGAAGAGTAAAACCTTGACACCAAATTATGAAGGCTACATTTAACTCACTGGCAACGCTATTTGTTTCAACACAAAACTACTTAAAGTAAGTGAGGCAGACAATATAAATAATAAAATATTTCAACTCTTTCACTAACTTCATAATGCAAGCATTGTCGGGTACTGTTGAACCAATCCCCAGTGGTACCGTTTAATTGTAACTTTGCAATGTGATATCCTTCCTATTATGTTGTTTTTGTCACTATGGCGGTGCTTGCATACTGTAATATTTCCTCATAAATACTATGCAATTCACGCTTTCATGAGTTTCAGACTCATGAACGGGGATTCATGGGGATTTTGTTTTCTCTTGAGCTTTTAATCAGGCTGTCACAACTCTCCTAGTCATTGAGAATCATCGGTTCTAGCTCTGATTTCTGTCTGCATCAGTTTTTAAAATGTTTAATCACACTTGTCACTGCTTTCGGCTCACCATTGCCCTGACTCATTATGACCTGGACAAACTACAGAAGTAACACTGCTCTCTTTCTTTTGCTCTCTCTCACAGATGCGCTCTCAGGTACAGAAATTGGGCACTGATTTAACATGACTCAGTAGTAGTACCAAAATAATTCAGTCATTATCTAATCCTAAATGCAAGATCTGAAAGTAAACCCGCCTGAGGAGGAGTGGATATCAAACACAAAGTGTATTTCTCACTGTGCTTGTGTTTTTGTCTCACCTGAGGATGCTGCAGAGCCACGTGTCGATGAGGAAGTAGCTGAAGAAGGAATGGCCGAGCCCGTCGTCGAGACCGAAATGGTGGCGGCTGCTACAGCTGGGGCACCCATGGAGGCAGTGTTGAGGCCCATGGCCAGACTGCTGACAGGGCCGAGGCCGGAGGGGGCTGAAACTGTGGCAGAGCCGACCGAGGACGCCTGAGGGGCCCCTAGCGACACCTGCGCAGCGGCCACCGAGGAAGAGGAGGAGGGGACTGACGAAGACGGCACGGCTGAGACGGAGGAAGGGAACGAGGAGGAGTGCAGGCTCGAGTCACCGTCTACGCTGGGATGCTATGGAGACGGGAAGGAAGAGAAAAAGATGTGGTTAGGATTGATAAGATTACATTTCCATTAGAGAGAACCATCACAGGAAATGGAGGTTTGGAAATGCTTACAAAGATGGAGGGAGACGCAGTGTCCTGCATAAACCTGTATCTAATCTGCTCTATCAAGAGACATTTCTTCCCATCACTTTCAACAGGTTTTCGGAAGGTTTCAGCAACGTAAATTCAAGACATTTCAACAACCTTATGAATGCCACTCAAGACCTATTTCATGTCCATACAGGCAAAAAAAAAAGAAAAAAAAAGGAAAATCGAGAGTCCATATTGGTTTTCAATGTTTTAAGTCTTTTCATCTCTTAGTCCAGCTTGCTTGGAACGCAAAAAAACAGGCTAGAATGGAACTGGTATCATCTTTAGCCAACACTGCCTCTTAACTGGAAGCAATGCAAACGAGTGAGCCAACACTGGATTAAGTTTTTGTTATGAGGATGAGCGTCTTGTCGCTTGTTTGATAAAACTAAAAAGATCGAGAGACGGCACATCTTATACGATCCAAAGCACCTTTTTTTGGGGAATATCCTCAAAAAAGACGAAGTTCAGAAGGAAAACAGGGAGCTGCTGGAGGGTACAAGTGTGTAAACTGTCCTCCAATTATAGAATCATAACTAACTTAGATGTCCAAGTTATTTATTTAGAATTTTCCTAACATACTCATATACTAAGGAAGAAAAACACTGGTCTGTACAATTTTTCACACTCCACTTATGTCAGTTTGCATGCTTGCTACATGTTAGGAAGGGGTGTTATTTGTAACAAACTGAAGTGGTTGGTGGAAACGCGACTTATGTTAGATCCACATGAAAAGTTATGGTATGAATACAGAAGTAAGCATTAACAGCTCACCAGTAAGCTTGAGTTGGATGTCCGGACTGAAGATGGAGCAAGGCTGTTTTGTTGAGATGGGTGAGAGCTGTGGTGGAGGAAAAAAAAAATGAGACAGACAGTTCAGAGAATATCTCAGCTATCACCAATCACATCACATTAACAGATACTCTGGTTCACCCAGCGGTCAGAATACTTGATCATTTCCTACTTCATTATCTGTGTTAGTTAAGCTGCATCTCACTTGTTGTGCTGAGGAGGGGGGATCGTGCTCGGGGGCAGGTCCTCGCTGTGACCCAGGGCGCTGAGGGATGTCTGATTGGACGCAGTCAACAAGGAGGCAGGACTGTCCGTCAAAGTGCCCATGCTGGAGACAGATGCCTGCGTGACCGAATCCGAGGCCGGCTTGACTGATACTGCAGAGCCTGCTGCAGCTGGGCAGAGACACACAAGAGAGATTTCTGGAATAAATTCCAATCCAGAGTGATCAGGAAAGAAAAATGTGTGTGTGTCAAATGTCTCAGACTATTTCAACAATGCCCAAGAACAAAAAGGGCTTTGAAAATAGACTCTTACCTTCCACAGATTGTGTTGCTTGTATTGAACTGAAGCCATTCTGTAAAACCAACAATGAAGGTGAGCTCACAGGTTTCTATGGAAACAGGCCATTGATAAGAAGTTGACGGGTGCAGGGCTCTTAGAAACTACGAAGCTTGTTTTATATGCCAAACATTTTAACCACAGGTCATATTTGAAACAAGTGGTGCATTACAATGACCAAAACCCAATACAACCAAAAAGTTTTTATCAAGTTTATAAAGAACATCCACTCTTTTTCATAGTTTTAACACTCGAGTTTAGGTTAATGTTTTCTAAATTAATTTAAAGATGGAGGAGAAATAAAGGGGGTTTACCCAGACTTAACTGGAACTTATTTATTTAAGCTTTTAATCAGACAATCTTTAAAGTTGACATTTAGAACAGGAAACTTCCGCATTAAACCAACAATACTGAGCTCCACAGGACCAGGCATGTTGTCCACACTGGCCTACATTGGCACGATATCTTATTAAGTTTAAGTGGAAAAACAGGGGAGCTTTGGTTTTACCTTGGGCTGCATATCCTTCTGAGGGGAGGAGGAGACTGAGGGAGGGTAACGTCGTGTCTGAGGCGCTCTCTGGTCGTACAGGTCCATCTGGCTGGAGTTGGAGAGAGCTGGAGTTGACTCACTGCAGATTGTAATGGCATCAAGGTCAAGTTTGATTGCATTCTCAAACAATGGTTCTGACTTGAACACTGATAATCACAACTTGCAATTACATCATTACAACCCAGAATTTCTAATAAATGCTGTCTGTGGTACAGCAAAATTTTTCACTGTCAACATGCCTCAAAAAATGACATTCATTGCATAATTTTTTTTTTCAAAGCTGAGGCCGTTTCATGCAAATATTTTTCAACAATGATAGGCAAATTTGCCGAGTCTGTAGAATGGACTTCATGCTGGTCACACCATCCAAACTTAAGCCCAGTCTTAACAACCGTTCTTAGCGATGCATGTTCATTTTAATGCCCACAACACTACGGCTGTTGCGTAGCATTGCTAGGACACATTGTAAACAATCTTCTGCTGTCTTACTGACTTGTAGCTAATCATTTCTAATTTGGGAGAATGTTACGGAGGATCAAGAATAAGACAGGGCTATTTCATCTTGCATTGAGGGAAGAAAGTTACTAGAGCTGTACATTCAGTACAGGAAAATGCTGACTGCTGCAGTTGGCTTGGAGACATAACACAGGACATAAATGGTTGTTCACATGAAATAGCTGGAAAGATGTTTGTGACACTGTACTAATTAACTATACTAGTAAAAGCAATATCCCCAGACTCCCCTAAAAAAACTGTACAATTTTGAGAGATCTGATTTTGAGAGAGAAAAATCTAGTAACCTTCTTAATTATTTGGGCCTTCTAATAAATTCAGTAAATGTTAAACATCACTAAGTTGTTTAAGTCTTTGCATAAGAAAAACACTTTGTCTGTTCATCCTGGCATGCTGGCTACTTTGTCTTGATAAATGATATGCCTCATTGATGTCACATAAAGGTCAGCCGAACAAATCAGTGCAGCACACATACTGGTGCACACAGATCTTTCTGACTGAACACCATTCATTTCCCACCTGTATTATTATAATTATCCACAGTTCTATTGAATAACATTTCTTTGGCACAGAATAGAAAGTATCCATGATTAGAAACTGTATATCTGTACTAATCAGCCTAGATTTTGACTTCACGGCCGCTCCTGACCAGGCATAAGATTTGCGCCCAGTTTTAACAAAAAGAAGGCTTAAGCCTAGATTGCACAACCTGTGTAATTAAGCTGGACTTTGAATGTCAAGTTGCAACAGACTTAAGAACAAGTCCTGTTGGTGCAACTGACGACAGGGCATTGAATTCGGTAGAGGTAAATTAAAAATACAAAAATAGTTTCTTTTGACCTGGGAAGTGCTGAAGACATTATTTCTTCTCTTCCAAAACACTCACATTACAGCTGTGCAAATGTTGGAACACCTTTGTGTGTCTTGGCATGTACCCACCTGCTCGGGCTTGTGTAGAGACTGTTCTGAACCTGGTTGGCTGGCGTTGCGGTGGTGGGGGCGGACTCGTACTCTGGTTCTGACCCAAACTGCAGCGCCCCAAACTGAAGAGTGAGGCCTGCCGAGATGTCTGTCGAGCCAGGCATCTCTACCGCCATCGCAGGAATCTGAATAAGATTAAGGAAGAAGATTGTAGACTCAGAGGCCCAAACACACTAAAAACATGATGCTCAAACAAGATGCTACTTCTGTCAGCATGAACTTATTATACATCCCTCTTTAACATGTTAAAAAGGTATTAATGTTGGTCCTAGCACAATATCAAAAGCAACGACAGCAGTCATGCCCGCATAAGTGGATGAATATTTAAGAAAAGGTTTTATCAGATGCATGGTCTCTGTCTAAGTTATGTTTTGGCCACAAGTGCGCATTTTGAAGATCATTTGAAGACTTTCTAAGAGGTTGTCCATCCAGCATTTTTTTTAAATATAATTTGAATGTTACCTTTGTTGTGATGGAGGTCCTCTTCTTCTGCTGTTTGAGTTTGTGCTGCTGCAAAGGCAGTGGACTCTGGGCATCTGAGGAACTTGGGGAAACTTGCTGACCTAGAGAAGGAACTGCTGCCATTTTGGGAAGGGAAGATGCAGGCGGAGGCACCACATGGGGCGAGGATGTTGTTTGTTGGGGTAAGGAAGAAGATGACGAGACAGAGGAAGAGGGAGGCAGGCCTTTGTCCTGCAGGAAAACATCCAACATGGACGAGGTTGAGGTGGCGGCCTGGTAAGGCTGCCGCTTCGTAAAGGGTGTGTGGACCGCAGACTCCGGCTGAGTCTTCATATCTGGGAAATTGAACGGGAAGATATTCAAGTCAGGAAAGAAATCCTGCAAGCAGTTTGGATTTTCTGACTTTGAAGAAAAGAAATATCTCAATTATTTAACACACCAGTAGAAAGTATCCTTAAGGAATAGTTTGGATTATTTAAAGTGAACTGCAACAATCCATTCGCTTTTCTTTTCTTGAGCTTTTGGCAGTTTCTAAAAAGATTGCCGATTCCTTGTTGTATCTATTTGTTCAGTTACTTGCACAGCAGCTCATTCTCATTTTAGATGCATGTTTTGTGTTTTTGTAGCATTCAAGCTGAAAGTTAACACTGCAACTAAGTTGTCTTTTTACCACTCAGTGGGTGTAACTACAGTGACTACGCCTACGGTGACATCATATGCATACCCTCTTTTACCCTTAGTGGATGCTGGCTGACACACCCCTAGTTTGGAGAGGCAGAGGCTAGTACCAGCACAGATGCTAAGCAATGTACTCTTGCGGACAGGATCAGAAACAAAACACATTTTAAACACCTAAAAAAGACCTAAAAAATAAAAACTAAACAGGGGCAAGCAGTTTAATTGCCAACTTGTAATACATCTGAAAACAATTACAGCATGATGTCATCTCACCGTATTGTCCCAGTGAGGTGGCACTGTTGTCCCAGGATGAAGGGGCTGTGTTGGGAGGTCCAGTCTGGGGGTGCTGGGCTGCCAACTGGGCCAGTGCCTGGGCTGTTTTATACTGCTCCAGGAACTGAGAGCCAGTGGTCCCTGTGCTCGCTCCTTTAGGGTCCCCCACGTCCCCGAAACCCTTGCCCAGCATGCCAACCTGCGACATTGGAAGATTATGACCCCCTCTTATGACAGTAAGGCAAATATCGGTGCTACATCAGTGTAATTACGACACAATCCTCTTCCTGTGTTAGTAGGAAGTGGTTGAGTTTTAAAACTTGAAGAGATAATTTGCATCAGTAAGTAAAATCTAAGAGCCTGCGTGTTTAAAACCACATGATTTAATAAAGCTTAAGCGTTTCTTTGGTGAGTCTCACCATGCCGTGCTGGGTGTAAGGGGTGCTGGAGGATGTTTGGGAGAGTTGCACCCCTTGCTTGGAGTTGCTGAAAACCAGTGACTGGGACAAGGAGGGGGGCTGGGTGGCCTCCATGGGGGGATTTTCTGTCTCTGAGGAGGAGGACGGGGGAGTCTTCCCCAGGAGCACCGCAAGGTCAATCCTATAGCGAGGCGGAAATATTAATTAAGACGAGGAGACATTTAAGATGAGATCTTCTTCTTTATGGCTACAACTAATTATTTTAGACCTGAAACTACTTCTCATTAAAATTATTGATTATTATTTTCTGAACCGTTTGGTCTATATAAGATCAGAAAATAGTAAAAAACTTCCATCAGTTTTCCATGTTGACATGTTCATATTGCTTCAGGTTTTAGTTAAATTTAGGACTTTTTAAGACTCCTCTGAAACGTTTTCATGTCCACACTGACAAAAAAGTATAAGCACAGTTTGCATTAATGATTACTGGATCAGTGTTAGTTTTGTTTTGTAGTAATTTCAGCCTGATTGGTACAAGTTTACCCAAAAAGAGATTTAAAAGTGAGACTGAAGTTCATGCAACTATATAAAAGTAATAGATGAAAGACTAGTTTAAACACAGTTCAGCTGACTCAAGAAACTGCAGGCCTGTCCGGTGCTGTCTAGGGCAGAACATTTTTGTCAAAGCAAGTCCAAACATACTGGAGCATAACAGACTAAGTTTTATTGAGTGACTAATGTTTTGACGTGCAATGCATCCTCAGAGTGATGAGTGATACCATTATTGCATTAGTCTGTTGCGCTCCAGTATGTTTGGACCTTTTCTCCAAATTTTCACTGTGACAAGTATGAAAAAGTAACATTAACTTCATAATTAAATATTTAAGACATTTTAAGACCTGAAATTCAGATTACTAGATCTTAGACCTGCAGAAACCCTGTGCTTTTTTTTTCAACCGAGGCAAACAGTGCAACTCTTCATAACTGAGAAGTTTGCCCCAATAAATATTTGCCTTCACATCTTCACATTTTGCAGATAGTTGCCAGGTGGTATAATATTTGCCTTTTTTTTCCCCATCAATCAACTAATAGTTCCTGCTGTAAACTGTTTTAAAATGATCAATTAATATATCGTAATTTCTAAATAAATGCGAAAATGGCCTGATTCACAAAAAAAAATTAATACAGGTATTCAACTGCTCATATCAGAGATTTTTTTGCTCATTAAATTCCTTTTTATATTATGTTGACCAACAAATTTATCACCAATATCCAAAATTAATTTCTGTCCAGGCTGACACTGATAAGTCCAATAAATGTGACTCAAGTGGACGAGTCTCAGCACCAGTTGAAGAAATCAACAGCAAAACCAAGCAAATATATTTTTTCTCTCAACCAGTTCAGGGAAAAGCACAAACTTATGACTCCTCTTTTGGGTAATTTGACTCTGAGCAGCGCCCTCTATATGGATCTATTGCTTAACATCCATGCCAACATAAAGGACACATGGAAGCATGTTGGCAGCGACGGTTACTTCGTTCAAAACAGACACATCTATTTTTGTGCGTAGAGCGGGCATGAATGAGCCGTAAGTTGATAATAAAGTGAAAAACTGACCTCTGTCCTTTGGTGATGGTAACATTCTCTTGAGGCAGAGGCATGGACGCCACACTGGAAGCTGTGAATATCTTGGGCTCTGTAAGCTGTGAAGGAGGAGAGTGTACAAGTTTTTAACAGTGTGTTACAGTTGGAAGAACAAAAGTTAAACATCTTGATATAAAAGGAAGCCCAGCTGCCAGACAAACTATGCTAAAATGCGTTACAACTTCTGATTTTTATTTAGAAATGTTCACTTAATGATATATTTAGAGCTACAGCAGCTGCATGAGGTTACGCCCAGAGACACTCACATCCTCATTCCAATCCTCAGTGGCCCACTCCTCTAAGGCAGTCCTCCAAGCACCTACGAGTCGAAGAGAAACAGTTCAATATCATCGTGATGGGCAAAGGGAGCTTCAAACAGAATAAGGGATGCATAAAAACAAGAGGAAAGTGAAAACAGGTTTACCAGGAGCGGAGTCAAACTTCGGCAGGTAATTTGTTCCCTCTCCTGCAGAGTATTCCAACCCTGGAGACAAAGACAGAGGTGAGGAGATCAAAGTTGAATGTAATGGAAAGAGACAATTATCTTTTAGTCATCTGGACACATGGACATCTGGATGTTAAGATCTGAGACAATATTTCTGGGATTTGGGCATTCGTAAAAAGTGCACACTTGATGATGTGAGCGTCTACGCACAGTATCAAAAAAAGCGGGTGTCCTTTGAACGCAAGTGAACCCTCCTTTCATCTTTACAACGGGAGGAGCTTCTTGGGGATGCTGCACATGATTTTTTTAAATTGCTTGGATGGTAAACAGATGCTTCATTGATAAGATTATTGGAGCACAACCTTTCTTAATAAATTAACTTACTAGCTCCCTCCTCCAGTTCCACGCTTCCTGTGTTGTTCCAGGTGCTGCCTCCGCTATAGTTTTCTTCTGTCTGGGCCGGCTGCGCATAGTCAGCAGGGTTGAATGTTCTGGGAAAATAAAGCAAGAACGAGGTTGAGTTAAGACCGGAGTATCTATACTGACCAACAGCTGGGTGCCCACACACAAAAGATAGGGTCCATTTTTTTAACTTACCTATTATAACTTAAAGTTTTGAAAATGTTTGGGAAAATTCACCACATTTTATTTGACTGGCAGTGGCAGTCAATGTTGATGGTATATGTTGTCACCTGAAGCAACAAATTCCTGAACTTATTAAGAAAGCTGAGTTCTCCTGGTGTAAAATCTGTAGTTCTTCCTGCATCTGAACTACAAGCTATTTCAGTTTGGATTTCTAGTGTTCTCCTCTTAGTAGCCATGGAGCTTGCTAGATAGGGCTGGGTATCATACTGTGATACTTTTATTGTACTGACTGAACTGCTACGATCCTGTCGAGTATTGAACATTGTTTATCATTTGGTAACAAATTTCAAAACCTATGGAATAAATCTTATCAGTGCTACTGGGCAAATAAGCATGCAACATCCTGTTACCAAGATTTAATGAAGCTGGCCGTACACTGTCTCATGTTACACATTGTAAAGGCATGCAGAAACAAACCCTGTTTAACCTAACACCCAGAGGGAAATCATTGTTTTTGGTTTTTTCCCCCTTTCATACCACCAGCTACTTATCTGCACAGATAACTCTACCGGTGCAGTTAACCTGTTAGCTCGTCAATGAGTCCATTCACCTTAATGTCCCCACTAATGGTAGAGAAACTGACGGCCAGATCCAGGTTAACTGCTCTCTACCACAGAAAAAATAAGAGTTCTTCTTTTCCAGCACTACAGATGTCACCTACAGTTATTCCCTTCCTCACATTACTGTTCTTCTCAACAGTTATCTATGTTTATATAGTTTAATACCGTACAGATATTTTGTCAGTTTCTTCATCTATTCCAGGTGTGCAAAGTAAAAACATAATGTAAAGTAATTTTCTGGTACTGATAGGATACCTTGACTTCAGTACCATTATTAGTGCTTAGTGCTAGGTGAGTATTTAAGTCACTCTACGCTATATTTTGGCCAGCAAAATAATAGCTTACTTGCATGCCACACACAAGCAATACACACTGCACTATTCCTTAAAAGCAGCTACGCTTTTAACCGTATTGTTCAATTAAGTTGAGTAAAATGTAATTATTTCAGCAGTTGCTGTAAACTGCCATTCTACAGGAATGTTTTGCTTATTCGCTGTGGTTAGAAAAAAATTCCTACCACCACAGCCCTTGCTATAGGCTAGGGTGGTGATACATGGCAACATGAGTGTAGGCGTCAGAAGGTCACGTGCAGAGCAACCTGGTACATGTAGGCACTGCTGGCACAGGTCCACAAGCAGGAGAACTCAGCTTTCTTGATCAATATAGCACACACGATTTACTAGGAATTTATTGCTTTAACTGACTACATTTACCATCAACACTGACTGGACATCCACATGAAATGTGGAGAATGTTTCCTTTTAAGCAGAAGCAGACCCCAGTTCAGTTCCTAGAAGCATCAAACCACTAGTGATGCCTGCACATTGCACTGATCAGTACTGTATGAATACATCCCCAGCACTGCGGTTATCATCGTTAGGCTCTTTAAGCTAATAGAAACACTTCAGAAAAGGAATGACTGAGGTTGTAGCAGGAAGAGGAAATGATAAGAGACTAAAGTGAAACCATTACTGCCTCAGAGTTTGCAGTCAAGACATGCAATAGATGTACGCATTTAAACACTGTTTTTGTTGTTCCTGAACAACTCTTGCCTGGTATTGCATGTCTTTCCTTAATCTGAGACATCCGTTTATGCTGAGACATTTACAGCTGGTGCAGCCTAGCAACATGATGAAGCACAACACTTTTCTTCTGAGTCAAGCCAAGCAGCTTTCATTATTCGTTGAAGATCCTTGAGGGCATTTATAGGCTTGTGTGAACAGATTTAACATCAAATTTCAGGAAGAGTATATCTTTCATATCCTATTAATAGCATGGGGAGTAATACTTTCTATTTTGATGCTGTCTTGTATTAAATCATCCTTTTATGGCACCCAAAAGTCTCCCTACAGAAAGCAAGAATAGCAGACACACCAGAGGCGATGCACTCACCTCTCACCTCCTGCAATATCATATCTGGGCCCCTTATCAATCTGGCTTTAGAGGAAAAATAATGGCAACAATTACAAGAAGCACAACAAAGTAAAAGTAGAATATCAAGCTTTTATGTTCAGACCACAATCCAGAGCAACAGCATAAGCAAAATGCCTTCGATCTGCCTGTGCCGGCACTGTAACAAACACTCTACACCTGTCAGTCATCGATGCAAGGCAAGCCAGTGTGCTTTTAGTCACAGTGGGTAAATAAATACAAAGTCCAAGAAACCCAAGTCATCACAAGTATACACAATGCAGCCACAAACACACAAACTGTTGCCAGATGAGAGCAGTTATGCAGGAGTAAATGCAGTAATTGTTTCATTGATGCAGCTTATACCCAAACAATCTCAGGAATTTCAATGGCACCTTCTATCACATAGCGCCATCACCTCAAAGCCATTACTGAAGAGCCATACAGGATGCTGTTGTGAATGCATCAGTCAGCCCTCAGTATCTCCTCCACTACAAGAAATCTCCATCTTAAGTCAACTCGTCTTATTTGATCTCACTGTTATTTCCTTAAAAAGCTGAAAATGACAAACATATGCTCAGTGTTAAACCTTGACAAGCTGGTCTCAACCACAACAAAACTAAAATTTTACATTGTTTTTTTTTATAGCCGTGTACAACACTATTAACCATTTACAACTTTGAGAAGCCTGTATGAATACAAAGAAACAGACTCCCATCTCCACTCTTGTTTTTTTCCATTCAAACACAAGGACAGCTAACAGTTGCCCCAAAGAGGCAGCACTGTCAATGAGCCAAACAATGCTGTGGTACAAGCGAATACAACTGGACACTTAATAAATGCTTCTCCTTTACTACACCAGGCAACATCGGCGATGGCGGAGGTTGATATATACAGTCATGTAACATGCTGCAGTCACAGCCAGCTATGGGTGATCAACATAGTGATTGCCCAAATCAGTATATAAATGCTTTGTTTTGAAGAGAGGAGGGAGATGTTACATCAGGTACACCGGAAAAGAGGCAAAAGACTGACAGAGAAAGAAATGGAGCTCTTCATTGGCATTGAATTAGTCTCAAAACTTGCGCACATAAAGACCAGGCACATGCATGTGTTACGAGTACACAGGAAAAGATTAAATTACAAATGCATGGGCTCGACACTCTGCATGCTGTGGTTGATGTCTCTCCCCTCCTGTCATCATCTCTCAATAGACTTTTAATTACAATAATAATGGCAAAGTACACAAGTAAATAGGTTTGATGACAGTAGCTTGTGTTGTCACTCCTCCCACTGAAGCCTCAAATATTTGTGGGCAATTCTCACTGGAGCTTTGAAGCCCTAAAAATGGCATTTGGGACAGCCCCATGGCCAACCCCACTCTGGATGCAACATCCACTAGTATAAAAGGTATTAAGGGTATACCAGGGTGTTAATAAATCCAGATGCTATCATTTTTGATCCATGGCAAAGCTAAGCTAGCAAACACAGCAGACTTACGATTGGTCAGAGTAGCATAGCGTGATGAGCAAGAGGCAGACTAATTACCATCTATGGTGGCAGAGAGTCGTCTGTGCATAAAGGCTGCAGCTTCTCAGACCAAAGCAAAGCTTTTGAGCATGTGTCGTTTCCAACTGTGGGAATCACAACGCTACGATGATCAGCTTGACCTGTGTTGAGGAAGTAGTACAGCAGTAGGACTGGGTATCGATTTAGATTTCCCAAATCGATTCAGAAGGTCCTGATTAGATACTGATCCGGCAGTGATATTTCGGTTACAATACCAATTTTGCTTAGATATGATGCTGTACATTGTACAAGGAATCCTCTAACCTGGTGAATTATTAAAAGTATTAACATTTAAATTAAGAACTGATCCCAAAGCAGTGACATTAACAGTAACTATAGGCTACCACCTAAGCCTAATATCCTGTGTGTATGACAATCTGAAGGACAGTGATTTAAGTTCAATTTCAGCAACAACAAGCACTGCTTCCATTACTTAATTAACTTTTATGCCACAAAACAAAGACTGAAGACTTCTGTAAATAATGTTATCAAACTGGGGAACATCTTTAAACATCTACAGACTGAGTACCATCTACACTGCATTAAATAAAAAAAAAAAGAAAAGAAAAAAAATGGACAATGATTTCCACAATTCATACTGAACATATATCAAAAATCAGACTTGAACAACCAGTCTCAGAAAAGCCTTAGTGAAGTAGCTTACCCATCAGACTAATTGCTGAATATACCTCGTCATTCCTCAAACTGGGCACACACTGAAAGAGTGAGTGGATTTCTGTCTGAGATTCTTGGCACCTTGAGGCTTTCTGCGTCTACGTCTGCTACATTTGGCTAGAAACTGACATTTGTGAATAACATTGAATTAATTTATCAATATTCCTCCTAATCTTAAGGTTTATACCAACTTAAGAACAAATCTCTTTGATCAGCTCATTCATCATTAATGAAGTGTGGTACTTTTTTCCCTTGTGAGCTCACAGTATTCATTTAGTCTGACTCCGTATGTTTTTAAGCAGAGTGGTGCAAGCTGCCCGAGCATCATCTTAAATGTACTTCTACAAGTAGCAATGATACAGACACAGAGATGCAAACCTGCCCACTATCATTTCATCACAGTGTAATTAACTGATCACAGACCTTATCTGCTTTAAGGCAGCTTCCTTTAAAGGCACGCATATTTTATTTAAGTCGCTGTATTTAACTGACACTGAAGCCAAGCTGGCAAACTGCGTCTTAGCAGCACAAAGCAAAAGCAATCACAGAGCTGCTGTGTCGAGTGAGGTGGGGGTTAGGCGATATGAAAACACCAAAGCTAGCAGAGTGTGCAATTACAGGTGGGAAACCCCTGTACTCACTGAAAACAAGCTGATACTATAACCATTATGAAACAAAGCATAATGTAGTGTTCCTTGAGATATGCAAGTCAATATCCAACTCCACACTCATACTTAAAATTGTTACCACAGCATCAGGGAAACGCAGACCATAAAATCACAGGTGGTTTTGTAACCTTACACTTATTGTGTGCACCACTACTTGAGCAAACATTTGCATTACACCATAACACTTTTTTGTTTCATTCAGGTCCTGCCTACTTCTGAGCTTCTGTGCCTCAAATACATATAATCCCAGTTCCAAAAAAGTTGTGGGGGGGTTTGCGTAAAAAAGTAAAAACGGAGTGCAATGATTTGCAAAAACTTTGCAAATCAACAGAATACAGTACAGCACAGTACAAAGATAAGTTTTCTTTTTTGTAAATATACACTCATTCTGAATTTGACACCTGCAACTTGTTCTAAAAAAGTTGGGAGAAGGGCACGTTTACCACGGTGATACATCAACTTTTCTCTTAAAAAAGCTCAGTGAGCATTTGGGAACTGAGGACACTAATAGTTGAAGTTTTCAAAGAGAGAAAGAAATTATTTTGTGCAAAACTGTATCTTGGGACCATCTTTCTAAAATGAACAGGGACGTCCTTGAAAGAGATGTCTCAATGGCAGCACAACTTGCCTCCAAAACCCGTATGCACCTATCAGAATTAATCGGCCCTTCACAGATGTGACAGCTACCCATGATGAACTTCACTCTGGTAACAATCTGGATGGTCCATGATTTCCAGTAGTCATTCTGAAATGTGGACTCGGACCACAGCACGTTTTTCTACTTTACTTCACTCCATCTCAGATGAGCTCGGGGGCCAAGACAAGTCAGCGTTGTTTCTGATATATGGCTCTCTCTTCGCATGGTTGAGTCTTAACTTAGATTTGTAAATGGTTTTCCAAAGTATTTATAAGCCCCTGTAGTATCTTTTATACAATTATGTGGGTTGTTTAATGCAGTGCACAGTTGGTCACAGTCATTCAATGTTGTTTTTTCAGCCTTGGCGCACAGAGATTTCTCCAGATTCTTTGATTCTTTTACTGATATTATGGTTTGGAGATGGTGAAATCCCTAAAATCCTTGCAGTTTTGTTTAGAAACCTTCTTATACTGTTGGACTATTTGACAATCATTATTCTATCACCTGTTAAATGTTCCAAACAAGTCTTTTTATTAGCTTTCCACAACTTTCCCAGTCTTTTGTTGCTCCTGTTCAAACCCTTTTTAACAGTGTTGCAGGCATCAAAATCAGAATAAGTGTATATTTACAAAAAACAACAACAATGAATTTCACCAGTTAATACGTCTCATTTTTATACTGTATTTTGTGGAACTTGTCTGGAATTGAGGTTATATATTTATGGCACCAATACAGTAGCTTTGAAGTAAACATTCAATACTTTCAGTAAGAGCGAAAATTATATTCAGGCGCCTCTTGGGAGGAAGTCACTCAGCCCTTGACCTCGCTAGAGAAACCCACATCATGTCACATGTGCGACTTCAGCAGAGCCGAAAAAGATTTAAAACTACAGAGTAACACCACTACTGTCTGCTTATAATGGTAGGCAACGTGTTATGACAACTGAAGTCCTCCTATGACGTTGGTCATTAAATGATCATGACACGAGTCAAGAATGTCGTTACATTGGAGAGAAGTACTTCCTCTGCTATGACACCTACTTCTCAAGCTGCCAACTCATCAACTGACATTATAAACTGCACACACAGACACAGAACAAGCAAAATACAACTGAATTATTCCAGAGCGATGGACCAGAGAGCAAAGACAGTTTATGTTAACCAGTTTGGCTCCTGACACCCTGATAAGTGGGTCTATCAAAATTGTACTCTAAATAAAATGTTTAGACACTGTGCACTCTCTGAGGAGAGATATTCAGCCCACGCTGTGCCATCCCATTGGCTGATGTATGTCCTCCCTCCTTTGGATTAAAGCTAAACAATAAGCTGGGGTCCTGCTCTCTGGTGACCATGGCAACAGGTAAAAGTGGAACAAAAGGCCCTCTGGTTTTAGGCAACGCAGGTGTTCCCTTACCCCATGCCCTGCGCCGAAAATCTGCCTCCTCGCCGTCCGGATACTCCTGGGGAGACAAGAGCCTACTTGAGTTTCTTAGTTTGACAACTATTGTCACAAGAAAGAATGGCAGCGGTTAATAGAGAAATAAAAACACTTCCTTCACCAACGACTTTGACTAAAGAGGATTATAATCACTTACCCACAGTCCCTCTTCCTCTGCCCCTTCCCCTTCGGCCTCGCTCTGCATTTCTTCCAGCTACTCCAGCCTTGCCTCCATCCAAGCCGTTCTCCTGACCACGGACTTGAGGTTAAGAAGAGAGAGCGAACAGCAGCCGATTTAGACAATTACACTGCACGCACATGTCAAAATTATGTCAAGTAAAATGTGTGAGAGAAACTGTGTCAAAAATTGTGGCATTGTATGAGAGCCTGAGTAGAGCTTCATTCAAACTGAGGATGAATGGTGAATCTCTTTCTGGCTATCATTTACTGTAGCAGACACCGTCCCCCCTTCAGGACCACAGTTAGGGCTTAGAAGGGTCTACTGGTGTGCTGCAAATGACTACATAGAACCATAAGAAACAAGCAAGGAAAAAAGAGCTTCAACATAAAAGCGGAGCATAAAATGCTGTGTTGGCAGAGAAAGGACACAGCTGCAACCTTGAACCCTTTTAAATAGCCCTTGAACAGCACACTATAGCACCATTGACGAAGTGGATAATGAAGCTGACCTATGAGATTTTGATCATTTTCACATCATATTTTCATTGAAAAACAAATTAAAATGATTACGGTGCGACTTTGCATCAATCTGTACCGAACAAAGATGTTTTCTCAAGTCTGTCTAATATAATGAGTAGGCCAGGGCATCTCTGCAATTTCAAAATTGCAGTGGGCCACATGACAATTTTGATAAATTGTTCAGCCCTTGGTGTCATGCTACTCTGACTAGATTAATGTGCTTTCATGCAAGTGATGTCAAACTGCCATTTTCTTAAGACTTTCGGTTTTAGTCTTGTGTGCAACATTTCTATTTCTGACTTTAAGGGTGTTTTTCACAATAGGCAGGATTGCTGCTCTCCTCTGCCCTCCCCAGCTGGTCAGTTTTCACACTGGCAATATTGCTCTGTACCCAAGGACACTTGCATCGTCAACCACACAACATTTGTTTATGTTGTTGCTACAGTGTAGAAATTGCCAGACTGCAAGATCCCAATAGCAGTCCACTTCCTTGTTTTGGTATGATTGGCTTTCACACCTGATGCAAACTGTACCTGAGTACACATGAGCTGTACTTGAGGCACAAATCCATCAACTGTGTCTGCGTATGTTACTGGACTTTGGAGTCGACCTTACCTGGGTTCCTGATGGGAACAAATACTGTTCCACAAGTTTATAAGCTACTGTTTAGGCAAACCAGACACTTCCTGCTGTTTCTCTACTTTCAAAACCTTCCACTGATGAACCACTGGAGAACTCTTATTTTGAAGGCTTTACAAGAAGTACAGCCTTATTTGACTAATGACTGTCACTCACAAATTGCAAATACATTTGTGAGTCCAACAGGGCTTTAGTATGCTGATGCATTGGTCAGCCTTTCATGTGATTAGCAAGACAGGATTGTTTCGTTTCTAATATTAAAAGAATTTTGGGTTTACATGAGTAACTGTATAGATTAAACACCAGATCAGATTGAAAACTTTTTTCAAGGAGTATATTCAAATTCAAGCATATTCCTAACAGGTAGAATTAAGAATTGTCCAGACTTTGTATGAACCCTGATACAAAGGTCAAGTTTGGTGATTGTGCAGGTAACCCAACCAGTGGAAATCTGGCATATATATATATACTTGCGTGTCAAGAACATGGAGCTCTCCCAGAGAAAAACCATAAAAGCAGTCAGAGCAAAAACAAAACACTGCCAAACAGTGTTTTGTTTGGCTCAACAAACATTTTCTAAAGATACTTAAAAATAAAACAGTGAAGCCACAGAAAAAGGGTTGGTAAACACTTACACTCTCGTCCCCTGCTGGCTCCACGGCCCTTGCGTGGTGCTCCACCTCGGCGACGTGCTACATCTTTCTCTCCTCCTTTCTCCCTGTTCTCTTTTCCTTCCTCTCCGGTCTCTGCCTGGCTACTCTCCTTCTGGCCCGACACCCCTTTCTTCTTCCCCACCATTTCCCAAGAGTCCTTGTGAAGAAATAAAGACAGTTTTACAGTGTTGATCCTTTAAGTCAATGTACTGCTGGACTTATTGACTTTGTATTGAGTCACGGAGACAGAAAACAACCACTGAAACAAAGTAGAGGTCAATTTTAGCTTGTCTGTCCTGTTGTTATTGCAGCGGTCTACAACGTGCCCTCACCAAAATCTGATCAAAACTAAAGAAACATAGCCATAGATAAACAGGTTGGATGCTGTGTGCTGCTTTGTGGTCAGTGTGGCACCTGCCTGAACAAAGTGGTCAGATAACAAGTTATTAAGAAAATTGTTTCTGATGATCTTACAATTTCTCACCAAATGGTAACGTCAAGTCTATTCAACTAGTGGCCATATGGCCCTTTTGAATTTTTCTACGGGCTGCAAGATGCTGATCACTCTTAAAAATCTATAATTTCACACAAAATATTACATTTGAAATAATTTTATTGATGTTGATTCTGGCTCCTCCAGAATCTACAAGCAAAACGTCCATAGCTACAGTCTGTTATACAGAAATAACAGACCTCAAAATGCATTAATTAACCAATTAGTATTGAGTATTTAACAAAGCCATGTAATGACGTAAGCTGGACTGTGTTTATTGTGCAACAGATGCATCACTGTGTCGAAACAATACAACGTGAAGAGGCACAACAAGTCAAATCATGGTTAGTTTTCTGACACAGAAAAATATCTACTAACATTATACTGTTAGTTATTTGTTATTTGTCACCATTAATTGACAAAGTTTTCTGTGTGGCTCACAAACCACAGTGATTTTCCTGTTTGGCTAACTTGCTATTAAAGTTGAAAAGCCCTGGTGTATGTCTTGACTACTTCCAAGATGGCAGCAGTTATTTTAAATTACAAAGTACAAACAAAAACAAACTGTTCCTATGTCAGTAATTTCCCAGCAAGCCATATTGAACTTTTAAAGTCTCTCCACTGAGCCTCTATCTGAACAGTCCAAGCAGCTGACAACCCCTCATCAGGTCTGATTAATGTCCTGGCAAGGCACATTTCCACTCTTTCTGGTTTCAATGCCCCCCTACATTCTGCTAGTTATGGTTATATCAAAGCTCTTTTAACTGCTTTCATACAACCCTAATTTTTAAAAAATGGGACACTGTGTAAAACAAATAAAAACAGAGTACAATGATTTGCAAAAACCTTTGACTTAAATTCAATTGAATACAGTACGAAGACAAGATATTTATGGTCAAATTAATTAACTTAATTGTTTTTTGTAAATATACACTCATTCTGAATTTGATGGCAGTCAAAAAGTGCTCCAAAAGTGTCATGTCAAGTGTCAGAGTCATGTTTACCACTGTGTTACATCACCTTTTCTTTTACACAACACTCAGTGAGCATCTGGGAACTGAGGACACTAATTGCTGAGCTTTTCAAAGTGAAATAGATCCTCATTCTTGCTTGATTTACAACTTCAAATGCTGAACAGTCCATGGCCTCCATTATCATATTTTGCAACTCATAATGCACCACACATTTGGAGATGGAGACAGGTGTGGACTGCAGGCAGGCCGGTCCAGTATCCAAACTCTTTCCCTATGAAGCCATGCTGTTGTAACATTAGCAGAAGGCACTAGCCAAATGCTGCTAAAAAATAAAAGTGTGAGATAGAAAATCATTAGGCGGGACGCCCCTGAAAAAGGGATGGCAGCATATGTTGCTCCAAAACTGAAAAAGCCTAATAGAATTTGCCAATTCATTGCATTCTGTTTTTTTAAGCTCTATGTCAGCTTTTTTAGAGTTGTACAGTACATCTTTTCAGAATTGGTCACACATGAAAAATAGAATCTAACCAATAAGGTGTGACAGAAACAAATGTTTGGAAAGATATAGTTTCTTAATGGGTCTGTGAAAACATACTTGGGGCATGTGGAAATGACATACTGACTAACAGGGGAAGTACAGAAAATTTGTTTACAGTGACCGTCCTCATGCACGTTTTAACATTTACATGCAGCTTTGTCTAAATTAGGGAAACCCAGTCTCTGTCCCTGTTCGTACGACATTAAACCCTCACAGAAACCCTACCCATAAACTGTTAGCCCAATATCATAGTCATCTGAGCCAGTGTGGCACTGATTTCTCCAGAATCTGGCCCCCGCAGCGCTAAGCCCTCACACAAAGCCAATACTCACAGTGTCTGGGCTACCCTCCAGCAACACGTTAATGGCTCTGTTGACATCCCCGTTGCAATCGTGCAGCGCGATCATAGACTCATCCTGGTCCTTGCCTGTGATGTCGATCAGCTGGAAAAGGTGGAGAAGCATGATGAGACACAGAGGTGACCCCTGGCTGACAATCCTGGCATCCCATCTTTAAAACAGCTCTTAAGTAGATGCATGTTTTTTTAAACATGCATTAATCAGAACACAGGGTTAACTGGAGAACAGCACGACGGCGACCAGCAGGGATTTAGCATCTTGGTCACTTGCGTGGCTTGAACACAAAGTTCACTTTCAATAAAGACTGTAACACTTTGTTCTGTTTTACTGTCTTTGAAATCATCACTTTTATTGCGTGTGCAAAAGACATCAAACTCTTATCAAAAGGTCTTAATGACCTGTTTACAGAACTTTCTGACCCTGGATGACATTTTAGGGTCTTGCTTTTTTTTTTCTTTACTTAATCATTAATGTGGACAGACCACACACAATTTAATGCCAGAGTCTCTATAATGACACTGAAAATAGATTTAAAGCTACATGGCAACATTGCAGCTTCAACACAACGCACTAATTGCCATGTCACTGACTTTCTGTGCTTGATGACAAACCAAATCTGAAAAGCATAATAAGAGACAAACGTACACATCCAGTGGAAAATTTAACAGATGTGGTACTATATGCACCCATGCGAAAACACAAAGTAGTTCTAGTTAACCATTTCAAAAGGAGCAAGGAGCACCACACAGGAAAAGTGAAATAGGCCAAAAGTGTGTGCGTCTGCTCACCTGTTTGACCTTCTCTTCAAAGTCTGCATCATTGTGGTCTGAAATCATCTGCGCGAGTCGGATCTGCTCTGCGGTAGCCTGTTTCAAGAGAGAAGAAAGATACAATATTTGCAACAAACAAAGGCACAAGATTTGCACAAACTCAGATTTCTCCACACTTATCTCTAAAATGCTTTTCTGACAAAATTCAGCATCTAGTTTGGTGTAGACGTAGATCAGTGCTATACTAGAAAAACACTTTTCTTTGTTTTTCTGTCATGGTGGCCTGCACTGACGTCGTGTCCACTTCAAGCTTACTCATCTAAATGCCACATGTGTTTTATTGGCTATGGGCTTCATTGTGTGTATATTATCTGTTCAAATGTGTACACCAGGGTGAGAAATTAGCACCAGCCACTAGCTAACTAGCTAGCTATTATCAAAATGGTTGTTAGATTTCAAACACACAATAATCATCTATTCTTGAGTGACTGATAAAATTTATCATTTATCTGTCAGTGGCTGGTAGATGTTCACATTTTAAGAAGTTAATTCTCCACCATGATGTACAGTATAGCACTAAAGGAACACAATTCCTCTCCACTACATACTTTGCGTGGCATACAGAAACAGCTGTGTATCCCGCACAGCTGTTGCATATACATCCTTCACGATTAATTTCACAGATTGTTTTGTCTGTGGCATAAGCATGCCAACACTAGGAACTCTGTATTTAATAGCATCATCTTACAGACATGAAAAACTTAAATGACCAACATTTCATGCAAAGTGTATTATGCCTGAAAATATGCATCATATCTGCCAAACAAAGCACTTTGGACTTCATCCAACAAGAAGAGACACACCATCAAAATATGGTGTAAACAGTCCAGATTAACCTGTAGTGCATTCCTAGCTTCCAGTCTATGAGATAAAGGAAACTTATCAAAAGGCTACATAATAGAGCTGTAACTGGCATCATTTAACAACCTCTTACACAACATTATATTGATGTATGCATATGGTATTTTAAGTTACATGTCTGTCTGTGTAATGTAGTTTTTCCTGCATGGCTCTATAATGTGTATTGATAGATAGCCAATCATCAGCAATATTAAATCTTGGCGCAAGCGTACTACAGACTTAATTAATAAATAGCTCACTGACACTGATGATCTATGCTCCATAGATAATGAAACTGTTAAAAGTGACATGGCATTTTACGATACTCAATAGTATTAAAGCAATTTGGTTGGTGCCATCAAAGTTCAGTACCCAGGTAGTATCAAAACTTCTCCTGTCAAACAATACAAGCATTTGATCCTTTTCATACCAGATATAGAATATGGTATTTGTATGGGTTTGCTCACAGCCAATCACCAAAAGCCTTCTTTGATTTAATTTGACATTTGATTGATCCACTATCGCAGTAGCAACAACCCATTCAGTCTGTGGTGTGGTGAAGTCAGGTGTGAAGTATCTGATAGAGACAGCAGTGCAGCGTGCCACTTAACTGTCACTTGTGCTGTATGATAAAAAATATTGATGGAGGGATTATTTCAGGAAAGCTTCCTTTCACATGATCGATATCAAATGACTTAGGGGGGGAAAAAAGTATCATATGAAGTACTGTACTGATATCCATACCACCTTAAGGGTACAAGTGTTGGTACTGGTTAGGGGTATCACAATTTAAATATTAAATCCAAAATCAATCAAAATGAGCTTTCAAATTCACTAATTGGACTAAAAGGTAGAACTCTGAGTTTTCGCAGCGTATTTTTCTCTTCAACCCGGCCTACTTGTGGCATCCAGCACGTGTCCAGAAGGAAAAAAACAATACTTCAAAGATGACACAGTGTAGCTTACTGGCTGTTTTATCACACTTGATACCATACAGACTATCTTTTAAAGAAGAACTTGAAAATGTTGTCACAACATAAAACAGATGATCTGTTTATCGTTACAAATCAAGACTCAGCCTAACAATGGCACAGTCATCAGTGCAAAAAAAAAAAATTTTCAATTGAAAAATTGAATCATGGCACCCCCAGCTGTGATTTTTTTTAAAAGATACTCAGCCCTTGGTGCAAATCACTGTGCATCCTGGCAATGTGACAGGTGGAGAGAGTGAGGGTACCTGAGGCCTTTGCTTGTGCTGTGTCTGGCTCTGTGTCTGGCCCTGTGTCTGCTCCCAGCTGCCCCGGGCTCGGTTCCCGCCCATGGACGTCATCATTTACAGTATATACAAATAACAGTATTTACAAAGGAATAACACCTGAGGAGAGAAGGATGAGAGAGGCGTTACAGATATGTGACTATGACCTACTTATGTCATGTACATTTCTGCCTGGTGCACTTGAATACTACTTCCTCAAACTGCCTAGCAGCTTATTGCCTAGACGCTGGGGGGAAGCTAGGAGTGGTATCAAGAAGACACCATCAGCTTTGTCAACGTTTTCCAGGCGCCTCTGACAACAAAGGGCATTTTTCAGCTCCAATGCGTAAAACCAGAGCTAGCCACGGGTTTGACCCAGGAAGCAGGAGTGCCACGATGCACTGCTGCTACCTTCAAGTGCATAACCAAGTTATTTACCTCTTCACCATCTTATGTAACACTTTCTATATCAAAATAGCCTTGGTGGTGTTTAGGTAAAGGGATAGTTCATCCAAACATTAAAATTCAGTCATTTTCAACTCACCCTCATGCCAACTGATGGTCGGTTTATTATTATTTTTTATTTTTAAATCCACAAAACACTGCTGGTGTTTCATAGGAGAACAGCATTGCACAATCTCTGCAGGCTTTAGGAGTCTTTGATCACATCAGTTTTCCAGTGAAACTCCAGCAGTGTTTTGTGGTCCAATAAAAAAAAACTAAACCCGACATTCAATTGGCATGAGCGTCAGTAGACAGTGACTGAATTTTCATATGTGGGTGAACTATACCTTTAACCTATATAGTAAAACGGCAGTGTATGGTGACAGAACCTCTGGCACACAGACCAAACCTGTATTAAACATCAAATGACAGATAAGATATCAACACGCTTAAGACAACTAACTACATCTCTGTCCAATAGCAAACTGTTAACCTTGCTATCGACTCCTTAATCTCGCACACGTTACGTAAAACCCTGTTTGGACTAGCCCACAAACAAGCCTAGAGCCTGGGCCCGTCGAACATATCCAGCTCCACTAGCCAGCCACATGGCCAAAATGCTAGCCAACTAGCTAATACTTGCGGGGGGAAGCATCCAGCAGCGTTGAAGTCTCGGTGGGCTTCCGCTTCTCACGGTTTCACCTCATGGCGACAACGAAGCTAGCACCTTTAACAGTCGTTAGCTAACCAGCTAACTAAGCTAAGCGCCGATAACCGGCCAGAGTTGTTAGCGTTAGCTGAGTTAGCTTGATAGCCAACATGTTAACGAGCTAATCAGCTACTACAGCTAGCAGTGAAGCTTTAAACTAAAAACGCCCATGCCACTAGCTAGTTGTCTGCTAACCGCTGCTAGCTATGCTAGCTTGACGAACTAGCTAGTTAACATCGTCTGACACAGCTAGCTAGCCAGTTAGCAACATAGCAGCTTCATAAACTGCACCGCCACTCTAGCGACATCATTCACATTTTGTTCCTAGTATATAACCTGATGGCCGGGCTCTCGACACAAAAATCACCGAGGCTAAAGGTAGGCCTGCAGGCCGCTAAAATGAAAATAAATAACAGGCGATACTGACCAGAAACCCGGCTCAATATTAGACACTGCTACACAACCGACCGACAAGTGGTCTCCTTGTCGACCTGCTAGTCGGATTTAGGACAGGATATAGTTCCTGAACCTTAAATTGGTGCTACTAAATTGGGAAAATATAACGAACCGACTCGCTCAGACAATAAGCGAGAGACTGAATTTACCTGTTTCTTTTCCACTCTGACACCACGGAGAGCTGCGTCACGTGGTTCACACAGCGCTTCGAGGAAACTGGACCCACAACATGTGATCACGCACGCACGCACACACACATACACGCACACAAACACAGAAATAGTTTAATATTATCAACGGAGTCAGGACATGTCAGCGGTGGGGATGCACGACACAGATAATAAACTTTGGCAAACAGTCGAGGATTAAATTAATCTAATAAAAATACAGATATAATTTTACGGTAAATGTGAGTGTTGGAACCATGAGCTTGTCAGTATGCATTATTTGAAAGAAAGTCTTCAGAAAGACTGCACCAACAATGCAGTAAAATAGGTGATTAAAACACATGAAAAAATAAAAATAAAATAGATAAATAAGATACATGAAAGAAAACACATGAATGACATTCAAAAGCTGTATACAGCACATTATATACAGCGTGTTTTAAAAAAAAAAGGATACCTGAATTGTGCGAAAAATTATGCAAATGTGTCCAATCTTGCAACTCCCTACTGAGGTAGACAAATAGCCATCCTGTATGTATTATATAATTTAAATACTGTATTAGGGCCTGACGGATTTTGGGGGCTGATGCCGATAACGATATTAGGAAGTAAAAACAGTTCTGGTATCAAAATATCGGCTGTATTTTTCATACAATATTGATTACACAGCTTTGTCAAATACTCAATTCTGATTGGTCAATTGCAGCTTTCTAAGGTCTGTTATTTGTATAATAGACTGTTGCTATGAAGAACACACTGTTGCCATGGACACAGTTCCAATCATAGGCTGTGGAGGAGCAAGAAAATAATTTTTAAATCCATTAAATCGTTTTAAAAATAGCATTCTATGTCAAATTAGTATTACTGGTAAGTATCCATGTGATAAATAAGATAATGTATAGTGAGCAGGTAATTATTGGGGAATAAAAGCCTTCAGGATGATTGCAGACCACTCATGGGTCGGGGTTTATTTCCCAATAATGACCTGCTCACTGTACATTATCACTTAGAATTTACATTTTTACTTTATTTTATTTTATTTTTTGCAATGATCACAGTGATCCTTCAAATGTAGTAACAAAAATATGTAATGGAGCCAGGACATTTTACAGTTTAACAATAAACTTTACTGTCTAAAATGATATCAGGGCAGTGAAACAGTAAACTTTCATTATGAATAATTATGAAAGACTATAATTCATATAGGCACATATTGGACAACATATATGCTGATACCCATATAGGCTGATATTTGTGAAAGACCAATATTGGGCCAATATATATCACTCAACTGATATATGAATTGGGCTTCATGTTGTATAAGTGTATAGGTTGTGTATTATGTCACAGTATTGTTTTTAACTATAATGATACAATAATATGTAACACATCACTAAAAGTAATATTGTGATGTAGTATAGATAATATGAAATGCAACAAAATAGATATTATAAGTAACAGAAATAATTTTATGGTTTGTAATATTAATTAATTAACTACTATTACTTGTACTACTAAATTACAGGTGTGTTGTTTGATCTGATTGGTCGTCCTTACACAGTTATTACGGTAATTCGGAGCGTCGTAAATCAGCCGTCAGTGTCGCTTCTGTCGCTTCTCGCTAGCACACAAGCTAAACTGCGTATTTCTTCATGCATGATGGCGCTGAACATGAAGAGGAGCATCGGTGTGGTCGCTATATAGTTTTTTTTTTCTTTTGTTGAAACGTCCTTTCAGAGCTCCTACGTGACAGATCAATAAACTCTCTTCTGTGCGGCAGTGGCCATTCTTACCAAAATGGACAAACATCTGTTAGCTACCAAGCTAATGTAGCAACACAACGTTCAGATTAATTGCTAGCTAGCTAATCGACCTGTGGATAAACTGTGCACACTGACAGATAACATGGCAGACTCTTCGCCGTTATCAGGGGTGAATGTTGTTCTGGTTATGGCCTATGGAAGCCTGGTGAGTTATTTTACCGTGTTGGCTGCTCGTTAGCTGGTACGCGGTGGATAATGCGATGATGTTGATTATAATCATGTCACGTTTGTTTTTGTTTTCAGGTGTTTGTGCTGTTGTTTATCTTCGTTAAAAGGCAGATCATGCGTTTTGCAATGAGATCCCGCCGAGGACCACATGCACCTATTGGCCACAATGCACCCAAGGTAACGGTGGATCCCCTCCTCTATGAGCTGGGTTGCCTCCAGTGTTGGCAGACTGGTTTGATCTTTCCCAGCCCAGTAATTGCTCATAATCTGCCTAAACTTATTTTAAAAACCGCCTAGATATTATCTACATACAAATTAAACCATGAACAATAGTAACAGATCTGCATATAACTGATTGATAAACTGATTTGAGTAATTTTTTTTTTTTAAAGAAGGAAGTCCAAATTCTTATGACAAGAAACTCAATAAGGCTGTAACTAACGATTATTTTAATAGTCAATTAATTGGTCAGTTAGAGTCTTGATTAATTGATTAACAGTTGTTTGCCTCAAAAATGTCAGAAAATGGTGAAAAATGTTGATCAGTGTTTCACGAAGGTCAAGATGATGTCATTGATTGCCAAATATAATCAGTTTACTGTGAGAGAGGAGTAATCAGAAAAATATTCACATTTAAGAGGGTGAAGTCAAAGACTTTTACTCAAAAAATTACTTAAAGTGGTTAATGGGTTATCAAAATAGTTGGCGATTAATTTAATAATGGATTAGTAATTGATTAATCATTGCAGCGGTGATATCTACTGATAAAGTGCAACAGTACGCCACACACATGCATAAAGAGGGAGAGAGAGAGAAGCACACAGAAGCTTTGCATCTAAAAAATCAGCCCAACTGATTGTAAACCAGCCCAAAGTGTGAGCAGATGAAAATGCAGCAGCTGCCGTTGGTGCAGGAGTTCATGTGTCTGCGTCTTTCCGTCTTGAACTCATTGACAGGGTTTGAGGGAAGAGATCGACTCCAGGCTGTCCAAGGTCCAGGAGATCCGTTTCGAACCGCGTCTCTTATCAGAAGAAGATGACAGGCTGAAGCAAGGATCACAGATCAGTCAGTCACTTTATCAGCTCGTCTTCCTGTTTCCACCGGAATCTCTGCACATATTGTTTGTTTAACGCAACGTAACAAAAACCTGTTTGTATTTCAAAGGTTGCTACAACTACCTGTACAGAATGAAAGCTCTGGACGCCATCCGCGACTCAGGTGAGAGATCAATTTGATGCTCAGACTTATTGATTATGCAGGTGCAGGCAATATTCTTCTCAGCATCACATCATAGAAACAAATCCATTATCCTGATATTTATTGCCTCTTACAGAGAAGCAGCAGTCCAAACATCTTTTCACCTGTTTATCTGTAAAAATGATGTTTTGTTAATGCATTTCCGCTTCCTTTCTGAGATTTTTTCCCTTTATTTGTTATAAACAACTTGTATGTACAGGGAGCAAAAGAGAGTAGAGGTTTTTATAAATAAAATATGAAATAGAAGATAAGGATCTATATAAAAATTCAAAAAAATATGTGCTGTTATACTTTTAATTGCTTTTTGTTTTCGGAGAGTCAAATAGAATAAACATACTGCTTGAATTTCTTATTAAGAGCAACAAAGCATGGCCTCGTACCTGTAAATTTACATTTATGAATGTGGACTTTTACCATTGTATTAATAGGATTAACGTTCATAAATTGTAAGTGTCTTTCTGTGCATTGCTTCCAGGAGACCAAACAATACACTCCTCCAAAACAAAGACAAAACCCTCATCAGTATTTTCAGCAATAAAAAGCACACAGGTTTTGCCAGAAGGGCGATGCCAAAACAAATCCACAACGGATTTTGGAAATCCAAAATAGAAACTAGAATTCGCATCAATGCCTCTCTTAATCTTTTTAAACATACTGCTCTTCTTGTCTTTTGTTTTTGTGAATATATATTGTGCTATAAGACAGAGCTGTCCAACTAACTAAACGTCTGTTTTGAAATTTTCTGTGGCCCTCAAGAGGCTGCCTGCGAATCAGGCTGGAATGTGTGACATGATGAATAAAACTAAAGTACAAACTTCTGAGCTACTTTAGGATATTTAAACTACAGACATCTCCTAATGACTCGAACAGGCTGGAAGTGACAGAAGTCTGTTAGTTCTGTAGTTTCTAAATCATCTGATTTAGGTATCGTAGTGAAAATGCAAAGTCTACAGATGTGTTTTATGATGATTCAAACAGGTCAACTTACTGTTAATCTGAATTCACTTTTACTGTTTGCACCTTAAACAAATATGGTTATGGATGTGCTGAAAGGAAGTGTTGTTGACGTTATTATAAACATCTAGTTTTTTTTTTTTAAGTAACATTTTTTCACTTCTGTATCAAGTCTTGTAACCAGCTTTCCTACCTTCTTGTATGCACTGGTTGCTGCCTGGCATTGCTTACTGATACCACTGAGAAATAAAGGAATGTGCGTGACTAGTTTGTTCCATGTTACATCTGTTAACACTGTAAGAGGTATTAGTAAGCATAGTTGACGTATTCTGTGTATCCCACAAACTTCCCACTTCCTACTGAAGTGAAACAGACCCACTACAATATTTTACCAAATCGTGTTTTTTGCGGCGACACAATTTCCCCATGGTGAGCGTTAAAGTTTCATCTTTTCTTACCCTCCCTTCCTGTTTGGACCTCAGGTATTCCTCTGCAGGAGATCAGCCGCAGTCCCAGCGCGTTTACTGGACGTAACTTCAGGAACTGGCTGCTGGAGTTGCGCAACTCCCACTCTCTGATCAAGAGCAGCCGCAGCGCGCTCATTGACCGTCTGCTTGAAGGTTATGACAGCGCTCGCCATGGGACCGGGGTGCGTACAAGTGCCTTTGTGTGTGAATATGATGAAAAGAGAACAGAATATAATGTGTTAATTAAGCTGATCTGATTTGAACTCTTTCTTTCAGGTGTTTGGGGAAGCTGAGTTTCTTGAATACCAGCAGGCTCTCAACGAACTGGCTGATGTGTAAGTGCAGTTTTTCTGGTCCAGACATGAAATTATTAGTCTTGTTGGAACACTGTAGGAACAAGTGATCTAATCTGCTTAGTGCAGTGCACTGATGGAAAAAAACGTGCTCAGATTAATGCTGTCGAGATACAAGAACTTTGATACAGTACCACTATAAAAAAAAACTGTGCTCCATACTTCTTTCAATACCACTGCAAAAAGAAAAAAATGTCCCATGCTCACAGAGTAAGATTTGCACCGTGCTGGTACAGAAAAAAGTCACTGAACACAGTCTGGTTTTGCTGCAAGCCAAATTTCAGGCAGGACAACAAAGACTGAACTGAAGTGAACCGAGGTCTTGAATGAGCACTTAGATCTGTTTTTTTTTTTTATAGCTTTAGTACTTCCAATACTAACAAATGTATAATTAAGAAGACTAATTAAGATCGGATTGTTTTAAACACATGGTAACACGCAAGTATTAACCTTTTCTCCAGATTTAAAGCAGTTCAGTTAACAGCACAGCCAGTCTTTGCTGATTTTCAACAAAATAGATGTCTTTACTTATTTTAGAAGTGAATGTAAATGTACCTTATGGTCAGCTGAACTTATAATAGTATGTAAAATTATCTCTATCATTCTTGACTAAGAAAACAAATATGCTGCTAAAATTTTGAATGCAGTTTCCACAGGGACTGATGTGATGTAAAACTAAGCTTCATGCTATAGTGTGGTCTTTACAATACTTGTTCCTTTATTATCAGTTATACACAGTTATACATAAATATAAGTGCTGGATGAAAATATAAATATAGAAATATAGGGATAACAGTAATCTAATACTATTTATTCAATATATTAAGGGAAAATTATACAAGTATTGGTAGTACCAAGTAATGTTTGACAGAGGAAAGCCAAACAACTTTCTGGTGTGGACTGAACAGCCTCAATAGTTAAATGCAAGTTTTCCAAGAGCTGGCTTGTCGGTGCCAGATATGAAGCCTAGTTGGCTCAGGAAAAGGGAAAGGAAGCTAGATGTCAAAAAATCTACCCAGAAGTCTGGAAATTTGTTTGGAGAAGTAAGAAGTTTGAAATGGAGAATGTATTGCAGGCCTATCAAATTACTCTTTTTAGTGTTTTTAAGTGCCAAGGAGCTGGATGTTTATTTTTCTGGTAAAGTTGGGAATTTAAATGCTTAAACAGTTAATCTTTTTACTTTATTTTTTCTTTTATTAGTTTACACAGTTGGAAAAGTAAACCTTATGTACAAAAGGACAGGAAAAACCAGTACATGTTTGCAATCCCAGATCAGAAGTAGCTTGTTGTTTTAACTCACACAAGTGTTTTTGTTCTGTGAAAAATAAAAATAAATAAAATAAAATCACAAAGATGTACTTTTTTTAAATTTATAAATGATCAAAGATCCGGATTTGGGTCATTAAAGGGACAATTGAGCAGTGTCATTACTACCACTGTTAGCTATTTCTTTACTAATGTCCACAAATACTGTTACATGCACTAGTTTTAATTACTAGTTTTAATAATGTTTTTGTGCAGTGTCATCCATCTTACATAGTAAACTTTTCTGTGTCTCTCCCCCCTCCCTCAGGGTGAAGGCCTATTCCAGCTCCACCAGCCTGGACCAGCACCACCAGTCTGCAGCCAAGGACCTGACGGGCTCTCCTGTCCGCAACACTCCCTCCACCATCCAGGTCACCTACCTGCCCTCCACCGGCCAGCGCAGCAAGAGGCCCAAACACTTTCTGGAGCTCAAGAGTTTCAAAGACAACTACAACACGCTGGAGAGCACGCTGTGAGACGCCGCCGCCGCTGCTGCTGCTGCTACACACTGACTGACTGTGTGCACGACGCCGACAGAGTCTACTGGGGAACAAAAAGCTGTAACTGTAACTTTATTTTCACATTCTTCTTTAAATTTCACCCATAAATTGAATTTGAGGAAACTTCTTTTCAGTAAGTTCAGCTAGGATCTACCTGTTTGTTGTGAACATTTCCACACATGATATTTTTCAAGCAATTTCACAGAATTATGTGGAAAAAGAAATATCTCATTTTATAACGTTTATAATTTTTTTCTCAGTATGGTGAAGCCTTTATGTGTACATGTGTTACACCGAGACATTTGCTCTTATTTCGGACCTAATGAGCGTGCTTAAAGGACAAATATGATTGTAACTGGCAAGTTTTTCATTGTCATTTTTTGTACAAAACGAGCAAAGTTAACAGCAAATCACCTGGAATTTATTTTTTCTCAAAGTCCAACTGTAAATACGAGTGTACCTTTTGATTTACTGTGTGTTTGTACAGATGTAAGATATTTATATGGATGATTCTAAGTTATTTGATAATGTTTGATTTGTATTTAAGTGAGGTTGTACACTTTTGTGGTGTGAGATAAAAACCTTACAACCAGCTTCTTCACATTCATTGTGTTTATTATCTCCACTAGGTGGCAGCACAGGGTTATGGCATGACGATGCAACAACAGAGAAGATGAACGATAGTACAAGTACAAGAAATAGATGAAGTCAGATAAAACAGGTATCACGTTACATTACACTGAAAATTAAAAGGACACGGACTGAACTTCAATGTGTTTATCTACAGTGTTCACAGTAAATGGTTACACGTTTTACAAAAATGCTCATCCTGGACTGTAACAGAAAGTATTTTACAGAAAGTCCACACACACAATGCATAATTATGTAAATAAGAATATTAATCAGTTATTGTTATTAAATATGCAATCTTTTAGCACATATAATCAAGGTGTTGAGGCAGCACTTGGCAGCAGAGATATGAATTAAAATTAAATCATCTAGTCTCTATATCTACCAGTAGCCTCTAAAAGCTGTTCTCCAGCAAAACTAAAATAAAAAAAGGTCAAAAATCTAACATAAAATATCATTATCACTCATACTATACTATATTTGACCTACTTTAATGTCAGAGAAATGCATTTAAGTTAATCATGAATCATATTTCAACGATGTCAACTGCATGTTTGCTGTTGGCAATGAGGTGCAAAGCACTGAGGAATGTGACCCTGAACCCTGCGGCTTCTGCTGCTCAGGATTGTGGCCGAGTGAGCTGCTGCCGGCGGAGGAAGAGCTGAAAACACTCAAAAACACAACGTGATTATTTGTTCAACCCCAAATTCCAAAAACAGTTGGGATGTTTTAAATTAAAACAGAATCCAGTGGTTTGCAAAAACTTCAGTAAAAAGACAAGATATTTATTAATGTTCAAACTGATAAACTTTGTCTTCTTGTAAATATACACTGATTCTGAATTTTATACCTGTAACATGTTTCAAAAAAGTTGGGACAGGAGCAACACTGAAGGCCTTTGACCCCTTGAGCAGCACCGCATAAGAAACCTTACAACTGTACAACGGATACTACATGGGCTCGGGAACACTCTGGAAAATCTTTGTCAGCAAACACAGTTTTGTCGCTGCACCTACACATGCAAGTTAAGACTCGACTATGCAAAGCAAAAGCCAAATATCAACATCATCTGGAAACGCTGCTGACTTTTCTGGGCCTGAGCTCATCTGAGATCAACTGATACAAAGCGGAAAAGTGTGCTGTGATCTGACGAGTTCACATTTCAGATCATGTCGGGAAATCATGTCATGACTTTGGGATAAAGTCCAGATTGTTACCAGCACTGACTGTGTTTGTGCCCATGGCATCATGGGTAACGTCACATCTGTGAAGGCCTCATTAATGCTGAAAGGTGCATACAGGTTTTGGAGCAACATATGCTGCCATCCAGACGACGTCTTTTTCAGACACGTCCATGTTTTTTTCAGCAAGGCAATGCAAAGACACATTCTGCACGTGTTACAGCAGCGTGGCTTCATAGTAAAAGAGTTCAGGTACCAGACTGACCTCCCTGCAGTCCACACCTGTCTCCTATTGAAAATGTGTGGCGCATCATGAAGCAGAAAATACAACAGCAGACACTCCGGACTGCTGAGCACCTGAAGACATCTATCAAACAAGAATCAGAAGTAATTTTACTTTCAAAACTTCAATGAATAGTGTCCTCAGTTCCCAAACACTTACTGAGTGTTGTTAAAAGAAAAGTGATGTATCACAGTAGTAAACGTGTTCCTGTCACAGCTTTACTGGGACACGTTGCAGGCATTTACAGAAAACAAAGAAGTTAATCAGTTTGAACATTAAATATCTTGTCTTTATACTGTATTCAAATGAATGTTATCATCGCATTCTGTTTTATTCATATTTTACACAACGTGCCAACTTGTTTGGAATTGGGGTTGCACACTTGTCCAAATGGATGTGTACCAAATATTTACAGTAATAACAGACAGCTGTTATTTTTGACCCACGTTACAACGACCTGTTAATTCAGATTCTGCATCGGAAAGAAGCGAAGGTGAGACACAACACAGGGAACTTTACTGAACAGATTTGTGTATCTGTATATCTAAAAGGTTCAGTAAAATTCTTTGCATTGCACAGCTCCTTCCTTGTTTCCTTTTTTAGGATTCCTCCTACCAGTGGATCCTTGTATGAACTCTACTTCCCCTTTTTTTTTTTTTTAGGAACTGAGAAAGTCGGTTTAAGTCTGCAGAACAGCCTCAGAAGTAACTATGAGGTGTTAACAAAAGACCAATGTGCTTCGTCACCATGAGGTCTGTTACATCAACTATATTTACACTGGTGTTTTATGTCTGGTCATTCCTTTGGTGGACTTTCCATTCAGGACTTGATCTCAATGACTTTGATGAATGGCAGAGCCTTGTTGGTCTGTGTCGTCGGTGTGAGGGGTTTGCTGTGCAGAGAGGGAGAATAAAAAGTATAAAATTAAATGTTAATGAGCTTCACTTGGACATGGTGTGAGTGGCAGACAGACACCATCTCAGTAGGATGGAATTAGCATGTTATTGCGAATAATAAAATGAGCAGAAATGTAAACTGGGAAGTGACGGCTCACCTGTAAACCACCTCTGGCTTCTCAGTGGGTGTCAGGGGCGGAGGCTCCTGGCCTGCCAGGAAGTACTCCATGTGGTCATGCATTTCTCTGTTCTGCAGACAGAAAGAAAAGACAACTATAAATACAAATGCTACATTAAAAAGTGGAAAAGCAGGGCTGAACCTTTAGTTGATTAATTCAGATTCTTCCTGCAGTTATGAGCTCATCCTGACCTCTGCTTCCAGGAAAGCCACCCTCTCCTCCAGGTCCCTGATGACTCGATCTCGCTCCTGGATGACGGTCCGGGAGTTCTGCAGCTGTATCATTGACAAAACAAACAAACAAACACAAACAAATGACGTGAGACGCTCGGCTCACTTTTCCAACAGGAGCAGCAGATGCAGCATCACTTATTCATGACTAATGAGTTTTGTTTCACCGCACGTTTCCTCTTGGCTTCACTCCCACAAATCAATTACGCTTCATGTGTCCGCCTCCTCCAAATCTAATTTCCTTATTAATGGCTTCCTGTGCACTTGTGGGCACCCGAGAGCTCATTTGCATTGTGTGTGCATGTGTGTCACAGCCTGCTTGTGTGCGTAAATACCTGTTCGATCATGTGGCGGACTTTCCTCTGCTGACTCTTTAACATGTCGTCAAGGTGATGAATCTTTTCCTTCAGGACGGCCACCTCCTTCTCCAGCTCTGCACACCTGCAAACACAAATATATGAGAAAACTGTCAAACTAATAGCAAATTGATACATATAAAGTATAAAATCTAACTAACAAATTCATATTTAGTGCTCTATTGTCTCATATTAGAGGATATAGTGGATGATATCACTTATTTACGGATCGATGATTGTACTCTGATCACTTCTCGTCTCACCTCTGCTCGTTCTCCGTCCCTTCCTCTCTGTCCGCTCTGAGCTGCAGCAGCTCTGCCTCCCCTGCCGCCATCTTGTCTTTGAGGACGCCGCTCTCGATCTCCATGCTCCCCAGCAGCCTCTGCAGCTCCTCTACCTGCTGACCCCTCTCCTCCGACAGCTCCTCCGCCTTCTGGAGCCGCTCAGACTGCTCAGCCAGACGGACGCTGTACTCGTCCGACTCGGCCTGTGAGAGCAGAGTAAGAGCTAAGTACTGAAGGCCAAAGGTGAGGGAGAAGATGTCACTCAAGTGCCGTCTGAACACGTCCACGCTGTCCTGACGATGGTCTGGTGCTGCCTTCGAGTCAAAGTCGGAGGTTGGAATTTCCATTTTGAAACTGCCAACCTCGACCTCCAAGCATTCCAGGTGCACAAATGTAAACAAAAAACATGGCCGACCATGGCAAATTTCTTTAGCAACTGTGCACACAATTTAAAGCTCAGCCGGCAGCCTCCTGCACATACATGAACAGAACAGAGGAGGAAACCACGACCTTCTGTCTTATTACATTGGTCGCACATTTTGGCATCAATTAACATGCAGAACTTTTTTTTTCTTCTGAATAAATCTGACTAACGTGGACGTTTGTTTAAAACCTCATGGATTGTCTGACTGCTCGTATTTTCAGATGTCTTTTTACAGCAACTTTGCAGCGTTCCAAGATCTGGTGAGTAGAATGTTTTTATAACTATTAGGCATAATGGACATCTACGAATACTAATACAAGACCCAGATATAATTGATTGGTAATATCCTTTAAATTGGGGATTTAAAGCACCAGTGTTCTTGAAATCCCCGGTGCTAACTTGCAGTCTAGTGCTAACTTGCCTCACCCTCCCCTTCCAAGTGTGTAGGCGAAGCTACAGTGGCCGTGGAACTCATGAGAAACGTTCGAGGTCCAGATTTGGTTTGTTTGTTTTAGGCTGCTGTAGGAACATGGTGGTGCAAGATTGCAGACTCTTCTCGCTTTTTTAAATTCTTAACAGTGATTAATCAATTAATTATTAACATCCCAAGTTGATGTTGCGTTCTAATCATGGATACGGGCAGTTGTGTACATCATAAACACAGATAAAGGGCTGAAAAATTGAGTCTAGAGTTCAAGTGAGGATGTCAGGACAACAGTCAGACAGGATTTTTAAGTTAAGATCAGACAAGCAGATTTAAATCTGATTTGTCTACAGTCTGAACAAAGCCCATACAGTATAAAGTAAAGTCAAAGCAGTCAGTACGCATACTAACACCTGTGATTTTTTTAGTGTGTTGTTAGTATACACTTTACTCCCACAATGCAATGCAAAAATGAAAGGAAGTCTGTGTGTTGTGTCCCTACATGACCTGACAGATGATTGCACTGTAGAGCAAAGACCCAAAACAGGAGGATCACTGGATGAGGGATGAACTCCAGAGATAAAACTGACAGATAATGAGGATGATTAAAGGAGCGAGAGAGCAGCAGAGGAGTGAGTCATCACAGCCGCAGACAGGAAATCGTGTCATGTTACTCATCTCGTGAGAGACAGACCTGCAGTCTCTCCCTCTCCTCCTGATGCCTCTTCTCCATGTCCTTCAGCTGCGCGTACAGACGCCTGGTCGCCTCCCTGAGCCTCACACTCTCCTCCTGATTATCCCCGACCTGAAGAGGGCAGGAGGGCAGAGAGTGACGTGCTCAATTAGGGTTAATCTGGCAAACTGATTGTTAGCTCCTGCTCTGCCTTCAGGTTCAAGCAGACAAGAGAGGCTGCTGATAGGTTCATTTGCAACCAGGGCTGTATTGAATGCCTTTTGTTTACATTCAAGCATAAAATGAGGTTTTCAACTGAAGTCATTACTGTAAAAAAATAAAATAAAGTCATTCATGCAAAATCCCCTTCATATTCTGAATACAGGATTTGGATTATTAGTCATAATATCGTAACCAACCAAAGTTACCATGAGCTATGAGATTGTGAAACGACGGAGAAGTTACAAGTCTGTGTGATATTGACTTTGTTGTTAAGAAAAAGATCATTTCTTCACAGTGTCATGGAGAAGTTTTACACAACCCACAACCCTACTGTGCAACATCAACATCTCTGACTGGTGGAGCTTGTTGTTACCATGGAAATGTTTATGGCACCAGAGTACAAGCAGTTCCAAAAGATGGGCGGTTAGGTAGCTAACGTTAGCTCACATGAGTCACACTAAAATATAAATAACCACACAACACAAACTACAACATACTACAACACTGCAGTAAACAGTACAAGTAAAATTTAAGAAGCGGTATCATTATGTACACAGTCTTGTACTTTTGCTTTTTTTTTAAATTAATTTTCCAATCTTTTTTGCTTTAGATCAAATGTTACGTGGTCACAATTCATCTTGTAGTTGGTTTGTTTGTTTCCAGGCTTAAAACTGTTTCTGCAAGGACTGAAATGTGAATAGAGTGAAAAACTGAGAAAATGTCCTGTGGAACCTGAGAAAAACTTTTGTTGAGCTCTATTAGAGTAACAAACATGCTGTGTTTGTTTACAAAACAGCAGCTGCAGACCAAGTGTGGTGGCAAGATGGAAATATCGCTTTTGTACTTGATCTACTTTGTACTTAAATTGTTTTCAACGCACATAGTGTGTTTGTGTGTATGAGTTGAGCCCTGCTCTTGATCAAACACAAAGAGGAGAAGCAGAACCATAAATAACAGTAAAATGTTGTAGAGAACTCTGAGTGTTGTTTTTTTCTTTTCTGTATCTGTTATGCAATTTTCTGTCTGACATATAAACAGGGTTCCCACTCTTTTCTAGAAATAACTTCCCAGGACTTTTGCAGGATATTTTCAGCGAAAACATGAAAAACATGCATGCAGCTAATAAAAACAGCACAGTTAGCCAGTATTTAGCTGATGTTTGACTCACGCAGAATTGGGCTTCCATTAATTGTTTTGGTCAAGCTTCCTGTTCCCATCCTATTATTATCCTACTCTCTTAACAGTGGCTGACAGACAGTGGAAACCACTGCTCCTCCTCAGAGCTGAATCACAGACTTCTGCAGGCAAAACAAGCTAGCAAGTATGTTAACTTTAGCAGCTGAACTGAACATGCTAACCGTCATGATTCATTCATTCAATCATTTTCTGTAACCGCTTATTCTGTAAGGGTCGCAGGCTGCTGGAGCCTATCCCAGCTGACCCGTCATTATTCAACTGAATAAATAAGTTGGGAAGTGAGCAACTTAAATCTAATTATAAACCTAACAAAAATGACCACATCTGCCAGCAGTGACTAATATTTACATTTGAAAGATAATGTGTGTTTCCCAGGGCAACACAAGATTTTCCAGGTTTTCCAGGCTGCGCAGAAAACCTGATAAAATAGCCTGATCTTTATCTGCAACTGTGCAGAAATGCTTGGTTTAAACTGACTGAACAGACATGCAAAAACACAAAAAAAAGCCGCATAGCATCAAATGTTGATTTAGAATTAAAATGTCAGTGATATGAACAAAGCTTCGAAGCATCCAACTATTCAGTACAGCCCTGTTTACTGCATGTTTTAAAAGGTTGTTTGTTCTAGCCTGAGGTAAGAAAAGTGTTTAGCTGGGCGTCTCTTTAAGTGTGCAGATTGAGATCGAGATAATCTTTTATCTCTGGGCTGTCCTTCAGGTGAGCACTTTTCCCAGGCAAACGGTGCACTTTGCATTGCTGTATAATGTGACACCACCATGTGACACTTACCTACATGCCACACATACGGGTCACTGAGTATAGATAACCACAACACCTCCCTGCTCTGAGTCACTACTTCCTTGGTAGCTGATGGTGTTGTGTTACCGGAGATGTTGTGATGTGCTGAGTCTAGAATAATGGAATGGGAAATACAATATTGTGTGTGTGTGTGTGTGTGCACCATTAGTCAGAATGTAAGTGAGGCCTGGCGCTGTGTGTGTGTGTGTGCGTGCGTGCGTGGTAAGCTGTGTCATCAGCTTCACAGAGCCTGGCACCATCTTTGTTCGGAGCAGCAGGCAGCTGGCTGGTGCGAGTGGGAAACAGCTGGAGGCCCAGACATTTTTTCCTCTCTGATGAATGTTACGCTAAAATACAAATCTGAATGAATTCACACTAGTTTCGACTGAAATTAGCTCCTGCCGTTCCCCACGGTTCATTCACATTAGACTAATGAATATCCAGATCATAAAAGCCACAGCCGAGACATTAGAGACGAAGGCTGAGTTGTGATTAGCTTACATGAACGTCTGGCTCATCAATGTGAATCGTGTTGCCATTGGTGACAGGCGGTTGGCCGCTGGGCGTGTTGACTCTGAAGCCGTTGACTGGATACTGAAGAAGAGAAGCAGTGGCTGGTCAGTGGAGTTTGTGATTTAGTTCTCCTTTTTACTCTTAATTGGATATTTCACCCAAAACTGTAAATTCATTCATTATCTACTCACCCTCATGCTGACCGAAGGTCGGATTTAGTTTTTTATTCCACGAAACACTGCTGGAGTTTCACAGGAAAACAGTGTTGCACAATCTCCTAAACAATGTAAGTGAATGGTGACCAGTTTTCAGATGGAAAAAACAACTGAAAACTAAAACATGAAGTGCCTCCTTAGTGCCTGTCTCGTGTAATTCAAGACTCCTGTGCACATGAACGTCGCTCCAAGACGATAAAAATAAAGATAAAGATAAGATCTACAGTGAAGATTTTGAGGCTTTAAGAGACTTGGATTACACCAGACGAGCAGTATGGAGTCACCATTCACTTGCATCGTTTAGGAGATTCTGCAGCGCTGTTTTCCTGTGAAACTCCTGCAGTGTTTTGTGGAGTAAAAAAAAAATAAACCCGACCTTCGATCAGCATGAGGCTCAGTAGATAAAGGCTGCATTTTCATTTTTGGGTGAACTATCCTTTTAACAATGTGCAAATACTGGAAGGGCTGAGACAGATCACTGCAACAAAACACAAGCAGATGAAGAAGAGGCTCCTCATCACTTTGACTTCATGTTCTACAGAGTTATTATTGTGATGAACTGTTTTCTTGTTTAAACCAGGAAGTTTTATCCTGGTGCTGCCTTTGTTACACTGCCTTCCTGTCAGATTTAGAATTTGATCTATGATCCTTTTAATTACTTTTAAGGCCTTACACAATTCGGGGTTCCACGTTAACCACGGCCCGTTGGTCTGTGGCCGCAAAAAGCTACTCCGCGGCCACGAGATATTCCACGTAGGTGGCCGGCAAATGTCCTCTCCATACTGTGAGCCTTCACCAACACAATGTTACAGCCTGGATTTGTTTGCACCCTTAAGTTCAACACAGCTACAAATCTGTCAGGGCTAAGTATGTGTTTGCTAAGCCTGCTAAAACTGCTGTTACGATCCTAACAGAAGAACAAGAAACACAACAGGCCAAATGTTCGGGTTGTTTGGGCCATTTAGTCTCATGAGTCCTGGACATGGAATCTGACTCCTCTTTTACGTTTCTGTGCCTTGGAAATATTTGTAATGGTCTCAGTAAGAGTGACATATAACTTTTGAAGATTTCATGGCCACAAGTAAAAAAACAAAACAAAAAAACAATTACAAAATGCTGGCTCCAGAGCAGAGGTGAATTAAAGCAGTTTAGTGGTTAAAATATGACACGTTTGCTGCCAGTTTCCTCAATTAGCTGAGAAGTCTGACGTGTTTTTTTTTTTTTTTATCACATACAATGCCTTCACAATTCATGGGAAAACTGAACAACACAAGTGTCACAGTTATGCAAGGCTGTGTTAGGTTGCGTAAAACAGCTTTCTCTGTATTGTTTTTACATGAGTTTACATTTGGGCCACCATATTGTGTGGTTTGTTTGCCTATGAGACCAGTACTTATAAATATTAGTGTCTGTCTCTGCAGCTTCCCTCTGCTTCCTTGCCTTAATTTTTTTTTACATTAATGAAATAATGGTTTGGTGTATAAAATAAAACAAAAAAGACTGACTACTATTCTTCAGCACCCAAGGAAATAACCCCCCAAGTAAAAATATTAAAGTAGCACAGGACTTTTATTTTGACAAACTGCTTACTAGAAAGGCTTAATGCAGTATATTTCATTGTCATCTGGTGGATAAAATTTGTGTCTTCCTTTACATAAATCAAGAAATTTCCACTACAAATTAATGCAAAAAAGGCACAGACTGGTGCATACAGAAAAAACACTCGAAGGCAAGAAATAAAGTGTTCAATTCTGGAAATTTCCTGAGGAGGAATCCAGTTTAATGTGTGCCCCCACCAATGTTAAAATGAAACCTTCACCGCTGCAAAATCCAGAAGATTTTCAATTCACATCGATTGGAGAAGCTAAAACCAGCAAAAGTTTATCATTCCGGCTAAACAAGCGGCTTAATGGTTAACAGTAAATACATTTTTTGTTGACTGACCAAGCAATTATTTGTCTAATAATTTCAGCAGCACTCTTTAGCCTTGATGCAGAGGTTTTTGTGTTACCTTGTTGTTGTTGCTGTTCTGCCTGGCTGCCATCTGCTCCCTCAGAGTCTTCAGACAGTACCTCACCTATCAACAAAAACACGTTAAAAGCGTGTGATAAGCAGAAAACTACTACTACTCAGCTCTTCAACCCAGCCACTGAACATTATCCTCAAAGAAACAGAGTCTCTGAATGTTGACTCATTGTCTAAATGTAGCTGAGGCTCCGTCTGTCAAACACTGACCTCCTGAATCTGCGACACCTCGTCTGTCAGCATCTTGACACTTTCTCCTGTCTGTGGACGCGCTTCAAGAAAAACCTGTGTGTCGATAACAAAGGTGAGCTCTCAAATACTTCAACTGAGCATGAAGATTGGACTTGACTATCCAAACAAACAGAATTGCTCTCATACCTTAATGACTTCAACTTTTTCGTCAGTGGGAGTGATGAGCTTAACTGTTTCTTCCTGCTCTTCTGGTTTCTGTGGCAGCACCACTGCTATGCTGCTCTCCTACATTCAGTCAAAAAAAAAAAAAAAAAAAAAGTTTTGAAAAATTCTCAACTTCTTTTCTTTCATTCAGGAAAAAGTCTTCCTCTTTGATTTTGTACCTTGTTGCTGTGCCGCTCCGAGGTTCCTCCAGACTGGTCCTGATCCTGTAGAGTGAGTCTAATCCGCCGGCAACGGACCTGAAATGAAAGATGAGAGCAAAAGAGGAACTGGATGAGTGAATGGAGCGGGGTGGGTTACGAGAAACAAAGAAAAACAACCAATGAAGAGAAAGAACAGGGGCTCAAACTGAAAGTCAGTGAGAAAGAGGGTGGAGCAGGGAAAGAAAGGGCTACTTTTAGCCATAAAACTTCCCCACGCTGAAGTTCCTCCGTGGATGCCTCACAGTTACACAGTAAAGCCTAGCAACCGACAGACACACACTGAGTGAGGAGACATTTCCACTGCATCCTCGGGACACGGTCTGGTGATTATGACCACAGACGTCCACCACACTCTGCTCTACTCTCTGGAGAAAATGAAACCAGTCCAGAGGAAAAAAATACCAACGCTCAAAACATCCGTGACGGCTGAGTCACTCTCAGCCCGACTTTGTCGCTTTGGCAACAAAAACAGATCATATTGTCTGTCACACAAAAACAGAGTAAGTTACATAACATAGTTTTGTCAACAACAAAACATTAAGATGGGCTGTTATGGAAAAGAACAGATGATTTGATTTACTTGACTTGATTTACTCTGTACAAAAGGGGATTTCATAAGAAAAAAATCCTCTCAAACTGGGGGATCTTGGACTTAAAGGGTCTCTTCTATTCTAGGGTGAGACTAACGTAACTAGTAAACACAAACAAGAGAAGACCTGAAAATATTTAATACAACATATGTAGAATTAGCTCAGAGGTCCATGGCCTGAAAAAACTTTGAAGACCCCCGATCTATGTTCATAAGAACTACACAAGTTTTTGTTTGTATGGAAGTTCCAAATAAAAGAAGAAAATAATCAAATGTAATGAAGTACAGTTTGGTAATTCTAAATTTCCTTCAGTGAATTTGCAGAACAATCACTGTATCATGATATATAATATAAGTCAGATTTAAAATCACAAATACCACCCCTGCCGTGGAGGCAATGGTACGGCCAAATGGTTAGAGTAAAACGCATTTATTTATTTATTTAAAAGGTAATTTATGAAGCTAGTTATTTTTATATCTAAATGTAATCAAGAACGTTTCCTCAGGTGCAGTGACATGAGATAAGTAAAAGTGATGTGGGAGAAAACCCTGCACCAGTAAAAACTCTGAAGTTAGTGGTGAGGAAATATCCAGAATAAATTAACTCTGGACTCATAATGGAAGTGATGCTGAGAGGAAAGTACAGCGTGTTGAATGTGGGGAAATCCTGTTTACAACTCAGTTTATTTTTTCCTCCTTTTTTGTCATGTTATCGTTTATTTGTGGAGGTGGCTGTCTGAATTTTTTTTAGGCCTTTAGTTACACAAAGTTGAGAAACCCTGCTCTATTCTTTTCTATCTTATACAACAACATTCTGTAGTTAGTTGTTTTCTATTCAATCTTAAACTAAGCTATGCTATCCTATAGGTACGCACAGTCTGTTCTATTCCATCTTATGCTATTCTATTATGCAAAAAATGTATTCAATTCTATTTTGTTTCATTTCTCGTTGCTGTTTCAATTTATTCTATTTATTGTGCACTTTTCTATTCAGTTAACAGAGAGTCAGAGATGTTGTTTGTTGTTTCCAGTTTTTTTTTCCAGGAAACTTTAGCTTTAATACTGGAGATTATTTCTCCCAGATCCACTGTGATGACTCATTCACGGCTGATCGTTTTGTAAAGTCGGCCTTAAACGGCGCCCTTTGTTTGGATCTGGGCTCCTTTGTAGCTCATTTATTTGTGGATCACAAGCTGCTTTTTCAGTTTTATTCAGTGAATGACGTATCGTATTTTCCCGATAACACGCTTTCACTGGAAGTGCATGATGTTGATTACAGCTACTTAGTCAAAGTCCACATCATAATCCAGATCTAATCATTCTGTAGAACTAGAGCTTGTAAAATCAATCCAATTATAGCTTAATGTATTCTCTAGACAGAGTATATATCTTTCAAAAAGGTAAAACAAATTTCTATTTTCAAAACAAAACAAAACAAATTTCAGTATTCAGACCTGTAATAACTGAAAAGTTTGTGAACAATTAGACGGGATAGGAAGGTAAAAACACACCTGCATATCTCAGTTAAAGACTGAAAAAACAATTGAAAACCCTAAATCAAACTCTCTTAACCTCAGCTGACAATAAGTACGACCTTGCCCCAAAGCAAACACGTACTTGCTTTGACTCGACATAATCCTCCTTGTTGACAACACCCATTCAAGCAGGTGGAGGTACGGCTCCATGAAAATTTTGCTATTTTTTCTAAGAATGTGCAAAGAAAACAAACCATTTGGCCCTTAAGAGGATAAAATGACAGGTGAAGGTGAGTTATGTAACATGATTGATTTATATCTTACTGCCAAACTACATATGTACAGCAGCTTCTTTATGGAACAAACTGAAGCCGCCGTATGTCTCCACCCTGCAGTACATGAAGCTAAACACTGAATTGATATTATCAGTCATTATAAGGGGCGGGTGCCTATAAAAACTCTTTGTCCTGCTGCTGTGGACACAATCATCAATGGCCTTAATTCAACTTGGCGTGGGTGTCAGCTACAAAGTAAATTAGATAGTAATCAGACCAAAAGCCACGCTGTGCAAAAGGCTCATAATTTTAAAGCCAAAAGCAAAATGTGTTCAGTACATGTGTGGACTGTAATTATTTTAACTGCTTTCTTGATTTTAGTCTATTGACTTTGATAGGAACAGGAGGGAATCACTCGGGCAATTATTATGATAATGATTTAGAGGAACATTTTGTAACAATGGTGCATCCAAAAACAAGTCTAAATAGCGAGTCGGAGCCAAAAACAGCACATTAAATCCTATTTAATATACTGACTGTGGTTTCTCCCCGCCCCCTCCTCCACAGACTTGAGAAAACTCAGGCAGGCTGCAGGAACACTTACTCATTCAGGCAAACATTCAGCATTAATTTGAACTCTAATTAACGTGAAACAGGCAAACAATAACGTGAGTAACGGGCATGAATAGAAATTTTAAAGGAGGACGTCATTGCGTAGGGTTGTTGTCAGAGAAGTGAGTATTTCAACTTAAGATGTTCTTGCTCTTGATCTCTGATGTCATATCATGGTCATTTTATGGTATATTACAGTCAAAATATTACAGATTTCTCCTTTAAACAGGCTGAGCCAAAATATAAAAACAATACAATAATACATAGGCTGAAAGCATAGCACTGCAACTAAGGATTATTTTAATTTTTCGATTAATTTGCTGATTATTTTCATGACAAGTGATTAATTGTTTAGTATTTTAAATGTCACATAATTGTTAATAATGCTCATCACAATGTCTGAGAGCTCAAAGTGTCCAAAACCAACATATTTACGGTCACAAATTATAAAGAAAGGCTGCAAAGCCTTCGATTTAAGAAACCAGCAAATATTTGATAGTTTTGCCTGAAAATGACTGAAATGATTAATCAGTTGGCCATTAATTTTCTTTTGGTGAACTAATTCAGGAACTAATGGTTGCAGCTGAGGCAAAAACCTCCTAAATGACTATAATGTTGCATGTTGTTGTGTTTTTCTTCTATAGAATATACCTGTTGTGGAGTAACGTGTTGACACTTGACGCTCACAGGTGTCACTCTAGTTTAAGCTCAAACTTCTGTCATAAAAATGAGTTTTCCAGGACTGACCTTTGTATTTTCAGTCGCAGAGGTATTTTTACAAGTTTCACAGGCAGGTGATACTCTTGGGTGGTACATAAAATGCAAGAGAAACAGATGTTGCTCCCCTGTCTTAAAGGCACAGTTCACCCTAAATCAAAAATACATATTTTTGAGTTTTTGAGATAGTGGCTATAAAGATGTCTCCCTTCTCTTGAATGTAATGGGACTTGGTGGCAAAAATACATTCGAAAAACTCAGCGTATTTTTCTAGAAATCATGACCCAGTTACTGGAGCTGCATAAATAATCGACATATTATTAAAATTGCAATGAAGCTAAGTGCACTATCCAAATTGTGGAAGTTGGAAAGTGCGTATCTACTCATTGATGAGAGGTTACAGCTCACGACGACATTAATATTTTCATCCTGCACTTTCACGAGCAGGAGTAGATGCATGATTCCTTCTGCATGTTGATACACCTGCTGGACAGTAGAAAGAAAATAGATCCTACATGAAACCGCAGATTTCTGGGAAAAGACATTGTTGTTGAGTTTTTGGTATCTGGCTCTTGTGAAGTGTGAACTTGCACAATGCTGTTCATTATATTTAAGAGAAGGCGGACATCTTTACAGACGATATCTCAAAAACTCACAACAAAACTATCTAGATAGATAAACTACACTACAGGTAAGAGGGAAAACATGCATTTTTGATTTTAGGGTGAACTGTCCCTTTGACTCATGCTAAAGAATATCATGAATCCTTTTTGTGGGGATGTTGTAAACTTAAAATGAGGAAAAAACTCTTGGTTAAAGAAAATGCACAAAATTTGCCACCCTGCCTCTTTGTCTTATTAATTTTATCTGCATAATATTTTACGTTTACATCACCTTGTTTGGTCCATGTCACAGAAGCGTTTTGTCGTACAGCAGCACAGTGACGCTCTGCACACCGACTGTACACTTAATAAAGTCACTTTACACACCTTTAATTGCTGCTTGTGCAAGACACCTGTGGTTAGTGCAGGAATGATAAAGAGGCACTAACACGTTCTCTGCATACCACAACCTGTTGTCAGCTTTACGTGTGAAGACGCAATAACAACTTCAGTGCACACAAGTGACACCATGTGAACTTGATATCTGTTTATACATATGAAGTGATCGATCAAAATGCAATCATACACAAAAGACAGACTATAACAACATTTCCCAGCCAGAATAACACGCTCGGACCATGAGACAACAAACGTCCTTCATTCAACCACTCCTCCTTCTTTCCTGAGAAAAACACTGTGTCAGTGCAGTGATGTGGATCTGTATTATGTTTCACATCAGTCATCGGGACACATCAAATTAAGAAAGAGGCTCACAAGGCACGGTGGCTGAATGTTGCAGCTCCGTGTGACAACTTGGCCCAAAAACAACACCAACCGCACAGACGCCAAACTCACATCTGCAGCCGGTTACACTTCTGAAATCAGGCGATTAAGGAGGGCTGCCCCCTGAAGGATCTGAATAATCGGTCCCCTCAGTCGACTGAGATTCTTCAAGTGGAGCAGTTGTTTTTTTCATCGTCCACATCTGGGTCCAAACAATACACAAAACATTCATGCATGCAATAAACCTCCTTGGAGGGGAGACCATTTGGGAGTATATTCCAGGCTTTAACTTAGCTTGTTTACTAGCCTACATGACATGAACGTCGCAGTCACCCTGAATGTCCAACCAAAACCTGTTTAAGCACGTGGCAGTTCAATAAAGTGTTGCAAATGATGCAAGTTACTGAAACAAAGTTATTAAACTATATTTATTATTTGAAATGGAAAAAAGAACTTTAATTTGAGACCATAGTTGTTAAGTCTGGATAAGTTGAAAGTAGAATTTGGGACAGTTGTAAAACACTAAGGAAAAGTTAATTTTGCTGACCATTAGAAATGATGACGCCTCATGCCTGCAGGTCACAATGAATTTTGAAATGTGCAGAATAGTCAGCAATATTGTTTTTATTATTTCTATTTAATAAAAGCTGAAAATTATCATGTGTGATTCTTATCAAGTATCAAGAAAATTAATGAAATGGACACATGGAAATGATACAACATGGGCTTTTGATTGTTTTTGGGTGTGTGTGTGACACATGAAATAAATGTGTGTGTGAATGGGTGGAAGCAGTTTATGGTTTCTGAATGTGTGTGAACTTGCTTGCCACAAGTCATGTCAACACACACACGCACACACAGTACAGTAATGTATGGCTAAAGAACGAAGTAGGGCGACCCAGCGCGTCACATCATGTGGATAACACATTTGGCTTCTTACATAATCATCCAGTTCTCTGCTTTGCAAGTCAAACACGGGATAAATGGTTTGAATGGCATGTCTTTGTGCGTAATTGCAGCGTCTGAAAACCATCAGAGCAGAGGCAATGACAGGCAGGCCAACATTTCACCCTGTGATCTGAGGCGGCGGCAGCTCGAGGGCTTCTCCGGAGAGGAGACAGCGCACACAGAGAGGATCGTGGGACAGACACACCCTGGGAGGTGCTTCGCTTCCAGTACAAACACAATGTTCTGCACCTCGCCGCACGCTATCCTGCTGTGCTTCTCTGGAAGCCACTTCATAGACGTGCTTCAGGCATGTGACGACACTCATCCACAACAAAAGCACATCTGCACAAAAGGTTACACATCATAATCAAAGTTTTTTTTTTTTTCATAAAAGTAAATTACAGATAACTATCTGCAAATTAGCCTAATCTTCAACTGTACCCCCAGCTTGTGCCAAGTTCAAGCTTTTTCTTGTGTGTTGCTGAATGCCTGTGAGGGGTTTTCTCCTTCCCTGAGAAAAAAGCTAGCTAATACAGCCACAATAAATGAATATAGCTATAATAAAATAACATATCTGCACTAAAATGTGTGCATTTATAAGAGAAATGAAGCAGACATTTAAAAATACTGCAAAAGTTAATTCCTGTAATAACAAAATACTTTTATATACAGCAATTAGTAAAGTAATTCAGTTAAGTTTGAGAGAAGTAATTAGTAACTATATTGAATTACTAAATTTTAGCAACTCCTGCCTGAACTGCACAGCATGAGGGGAGACACTGTACTGCTGCCAGAGGAGTGCTGACTATGATTATAGCATGTATGAGCATAAACTTTGTCACCCTTCCCCGATAGTCTGATTATTGATATTTGTTGCTAGTCAGTTAATTTGTGTATTAAATATTTTCACGGTAACAAGACACCCCTGGCTATAAGAAGGCAGTGGACCAAACCAATATGAGGCATAATGAAGGGGAGGATGAACTCTTTTAAAACTTAAAAACATGTTGTTTTGCATCTATAATTAGCGCAGGTGCTTTGTCCCAATACTGAATCTCACTAACTAACATTGACTCAACACTGACAGACATCAATGGTTACATTTTTTTTAATCAAATTACTGCTGCTGACATGTCCTGACCAAATTCTACACCCTTTCTGAACCCCAAAGCAATCTTTACTTATTATCAAATGCTGAATCTCATAAATAAGTCTTATTCTTTATCATCTCAAAATATTTGATTTATGACGTTGTAATTATAGGAGAGGTCAGCTGCACAGCACAACAACAGTACCAATAAATGATTATAGATCAAAGAGAGGTTGATTAGGAACTACTCCTACAGAAGGTGTTACCAAAGGCCAAACTGTCTGCACATGCGATCATGTTCCAAGACGAAATTAAACATTGAATCACTGCATATCTTTGCAGTCCTGACCTGTCCATTTAAATATGAGCAACTGTTAACTGCGGTTAAGTCCTGATCTAACAACTGTCACGTTCATGTACTGACAAGAAAAACACGACAGACGTGAGTCAGAAAATGTGCGCAGTGACGAAGCGGAGGACATGAGGTATGGGAACCGGGTTGTGCTGCCATATCACCTCACCGTCATGCCATATTTGTTCACTGCTGCGAAGAGCAAACTCAGACTTCTAATGTAATCATGATGTGATCAGCCCCTTTATCTGCTCTGTGCATTTACAGTGCAAGAAACTGTCTGCCTCCAGTGTTGAGGCAGAGAAAGGGAAACCTGAGTGGTGCCCTACTAGGCTTGTCCATGCAGCTAAGAGAAAGCTTACTTTTCCTTTAAATGTCATTTCCTATTTTGTAGGAGTAACCTTAAATTCACATGGAAAACACGGTCAAAATAAAGGCTGCACGGGTTCAGCGGTATCTTTGGGGTTTCAATATCTCTAATACGATATGAGTGTTGTGTTTACGTATGAACTCATTTCTAGATACAATCAATCTCCAGGTTAAACTGATCTATTACATCTTGAGATTATATCAATACCAGTAACTGAGGTATTCAGCTGTTGCTCCATTACAGTTGATTGATTCTCCCCTCAAGGTATTTATCTATGATAATCTGATTCTCCTGAGTTTGATCAGATCAAAAGACAAACAAACACTGAATTACATGTCTTACATAACACTGTGCAGAAAGCTTTCTGCTGGCAACGTAAAAAGAATTCATTACAGAGAAGACGCTTGGATTTGCTTACATGTAGGTGCCGCAATAAGGTCAGAGGTAAAAAAAAAAAAAAAAATTAAAGAAAAGAAGCGCAAACAATGAACCAATTTTGATGAGGTACTCGTATCTCAACATCTATGTTCTGTGCAGCCAGTGACCACCATGATCAACGTTTTTTTCGTTAAGACAGCGTTGCCTTATTTAACAAATGATATCAAAGTGATTTGACATTGACTGGCGTGAAACTAAGCAGAGAGGGGAAAATGCAGAAGCACAAATGAAGCGTTAAAATAAACACCCTGGTAAATAATTTGGCACTTGAGGCCCCTATTCAGTTCACCTATCTTAACAGCTCAGCTCCTGAGCTGCAGCAGCAGGAAGCCCTGAGGGGGAATCTGTTTTCTGTCTCTAGTGTCTTGCTTTTGTCATGTCAGATAATGGAGCAGGAGGACAGAGGGGTCCTATAGCTTCTTTGCACATTCTCACTCCTCTGTAGGGTTGGGTAGCAGTACTACAAATAACCCAGAACCAAGTCGTGTCAACACTTCTCCCGTCAAGATCTAAAAGAAAATGACAAATTTGCATGGTTTTGCTCGAAATCCGACCAAAAACATTAAAAGTACGGCTATACATTACACCTGTGGAATCTGATAAAGAATGCTTACAATCACATGATCAGTATCATGTGAAGTACTCTTTTGGTATCAGTATCACTTTGAGGTACCTGGCATTGGGACTGGTTATGTAATTTTTCCAAACGATAACCAGCCGCACTAATCTGGAAATACCGACTGCCTGATGCAGGAGAATCATTCACAGTCAAAAAGCAGTAGAGTACAAATCAATAACATACAGAGTAAAGTACTGCAACAAATTGTTATTTTCATTGTGAATTAATTTGCAGATTGTTGACCTTGATTGACTGGATTCATGGTTTCATCTATAACATTAAAGCAGGAAAAAGTGTCTGGGCCCACATACGTTTCTTTTATTTGGATGAGGTTCAGCCCTCAGGCCTTCATGATTGATCTCAATGGTTGATCTTGAAGAAGGCCTGAGCGCTGAAACATCAACAAAATAAAAGAAAGCCTACTTTTAAGTTTGCTTCCAGTGACCAGAATCCCTGGTGTGGATCATACTTCTGTATTATTCATCTTTTACATGCTGGAAAAATGTCCATTATCGTTTCATAAAACCCTACGTTGAGTCTTAAATATGCCTGAATCTGGTTGAATATTGGCAAGAATCTGGCGATATGATACATATCACAATACAGGGTTTACAATTCAATATACTGCAATATATTGCCATACTGTATGCAAGGTGACTTATTGCTGCTGTTTAATCTTATTTTGGGAAAACTGTCATAGGAGATAAAGAAATTAACTTTTTTATGCTTTCAGAACAGAAAAGCTGGATAAGAAAACTGTTATTTGCTGCCAGGAATCTTTTCATGCATCATAATATCCCAATACAGTGTTTTGAGAATCAGTATCACGAAACATAATATCGTGAAATTTGATTTTTTCTTACACCCCTTATCTTAAACTAAGAGATATTATGTTTGCTACCACAAAATCAAAGACAAACATTACATTCTCTCTAAATATAAATGTATGAATATTAAATTGCTGCTGACTCTCTGATCAGTTAATCAACCGGTTGATTAAAACCGGTGACTTAAAAGTGAGTTGTGTAAATATGTAACAAAAGAACAGACTAGTCAAGTCAAGTCAGTTTTATTTGCATATTAACAAATCATAATAGAAGTTATCCTCAGGGCACTTTTCATAGACAGCAGGTCTAGGCTGCATTCTTCATTACAGTATAGACCTAATAGTTCCTACCATGAACAAGCACTAAGGCAGTGGTTCCTAAACTTTTTCTGTCCCTCTGTGAACAGCAGTCGGCTGCTGGCTAACATTAGCATGAAGGGCTAGAAAGTTTCCGGCTGTTATGCAACATCGCCAGCGACCGCGTCTCCTTGCAGGCCGTCTGTTTTCTGTTTAAGCTGTTCGTGGAACCTATCACTAACACCCACTTCATGTAAGCGTGTGTCTGAGTGTGTGTGGCTGCTTTTGTGGGTGTTATGTTAGGTCAGTGTGCGCTGCGTGCATGACGTGACCATCCTGCAGAACATGTGTATGAATACGACGGCCACAGAATCGGATATGTGACGCAGACTGACCAGTCACCAGTCAAGACATCTCTAATAAAAATATATATATATTAACCACAATGTAGTCAAACTTCAGTTGTACATTTCAATTTTTAGTTGTATGTTTCAGCACCCTGGTATTTTTCCACTCAGAGTTGCTTTCCAACATAAAAAATAACCACAAACTGGAGATTAACTCCTAAGCTACCAAAATTTGGTGCTGAATGATACTCAATAGTATTGAGGCAATTCAGTTTCCTGGGTTCCCAGTCCTACCTGCATGTGTCTTAAAGTAGAGCAGAGTAACAAAGACTTGAATAGTGTAACAGAGCAGAGCAGAGTGAAAGTAGACTACAGTAGAGGAGACAGTCAGGCATCAGATCATCTGATCAGCTCATCTGTCCAACATGACTCAGGTTTACTGATTTGGAGGCTACATCACTGCTTCGTCTCAGTGTCCGGCCTACAAGAGCATCCTCATAACAGTCAGTGACCTCCCACGATCAATACAGGACCGTCCAATCCCAGTCAGCGAGCTACAAACTCCTCCATCACTGCTGTGTGCAGACACAGAGATGATATCACTGCTGTAACTGAAGAACAACGAATAAAGGCTCAACCAGACACGACTATAAATCTGTGCTCTAAATAATTCTAACAGGCTGAGAAAATAATACTTATGTGTATTTTCACAGATAGTAGATAACTATTTGCCATTCCAAGTGTCAACACAGATCACAGCAAACTGTGAAATCCATCCATCTCTGAGTGCAGCGCAGTCAAAACAGCGTGGTTTTATTGCCAGGAAACACAAGAACACACAATATGAATGATAAGAAAATCCATAAAACATTTTAAAAAAAAGTGTTGATGTTGGTAAGTCCTGACCTAATCTATCAGACGTCACTCGTTAATTATAAACTCTTCCCCTCCGATAAATGCCAACAGTATGTGTCACCAACAGGGCAACAATTACTCAATCATTCTTCCCATAGCACAAGGAGTAAGCGACACATGGGAGGTGATTCTAAAAAGTTTTAGAGTTGCTTTTTTTTGTCTGGCAAACACGACGGAGAGGAATGTATGGTTTGTATTTATGTCATCTGTGCCAAATAAAATATAATGAACTCACAATATAAAATAAAGTTGTATGTATTCAAGTTAATTAGTACAAACATGAGGTCTTCTAACTTGAAGTCTTTTAACTTGAAATGATGAGTTGAATAAATGTGCTCTACAGAGTTCAAATTAAGTTACTGTTCAGCATATTAGCAGATTTCCCAGCATGCACTGTTAGAGAGTTAAAACACTCCTGAGACCATTTTTTGTCCCTAATAAAATTTAATATAAGCCTTGGTTACTTTATAATATAAAAGATAATCAAAGTTAGTATTGAATTCAGTCTCTACCCTCTTACACTTAAAATGTAGTAACTTTAAATTCTTTGTGAGACGTGAAGAGCTGAAAAACTTTAAAATTAAATCAAATTTGTCGGCAGTGTTCGTCCTTGTGACTGAAGAGCTGTTGGTTCAATTAATATCTGAAACTTCTTGAATATGTTTCCTGAATATTTGACTGGAAAGGTTTGTTTGTTTGTTTTGAATCATCACAAAATTACCTCAACTTTTCAATTCAGCCAACTTAAAACTTTAAGGCAACCCGGACACTAACTTTTTCAAGTTAAAACAAAAACTTTACTCTTTTAGTGGACTTTGTGGTTGCACATTTTGTGGATTTTCCTTAAACGATAGTTGAAGACGCAAACAATTGATTAATCATTCATAATTAAAATATTAAACGTATTTCCTTTTTTTGTCTGATTCTAACTTTTACTGATTTTAAGATGAAATTTAAGTCTCCCTAAGCAAACAAATGGCTCTTAGCAGTGATTAATTGACTGATTATTCATTAATATCCAGTTCCATACATCAGTCAAATCCAAGAACAGTAAATTAATGTCTCTTTTTGTGTATAATATTTTGAAGTATCTCTATTTGGACTGGTTTAATCTGAGTGTGGGAAACTAACCTTTAATCTAAGTATGACAAGTTTACTAAGGAGACATACCCAAATGAATCATACATCTGTATAAAACAACACTTCACTGTTGTTCATAAAGTAGTAGACAAAACTACAAACACAGGTACCATCATGCACCTCACACCTTACAACCCCAAATGGAAACCCTTTACTTTATCTCAGATGGCTGTGATATCTACCTGAGCTGACGAACCTCCTCCAGATGATGTTCAGGCAGCTGTGATCCAGACTGTCTGTGTCTGCGCGAGTGACTAACTGCGTGGGAAGCCTGTCCTGCCTTACATGGCTGGGTGAGGCTCCACCACCATGCCCAACCCTTTTTTTTCCCCCTCCAGTCACAGGGCTACGGTGCCAGTCGGAGGAGGCACACAGCTGTTAGCCTCCCCTGCAGGACTGCAATGCCAAATGCACAATGGAAAGAACGGGAAGGAACATTTGTCTGATTAAATTATACTGTCCTAAACAAAGAAGTTTGTGCGGGAAAGCCACGTATTATGTTTATAGTTATATAATCAGACTGAACTGGCTTTTTTTTTTTATTACATTTCTTCACAAAACAGGCAACAGTTCAGACCTCTGGAACCAGGCTATTATTTTCATTTTCAGAGTAAATGAAGGACAAGTTTAAACCTTAAAACTTAGGTGCAGCCTAAATCTACGCAAACATACACTAACAAAACTTGTTCGGGATAGTAAGTGACCAACTGAGGAATGAAGAAGCTTCATGGTGACAGCGTTAGGTACAGTAGCAGCACTCTGAGGAATGTGTGGTGCGAGTTACATAACAGAGATTAATGAAGTGTCTTTATATAACTGACGCTGGCACGGTGAGCGCGTGCAGTGTAAACAAAAGTGTGCAAACAAAAGTCAAACACCACAGGCCAAATATGTTAATGTTTGTGTGAGTTGATGAGCCTCTAACTATCTGAAACTTTATACTTTATACGGTCTGAGACCCCTTGATTGACATTTGAGACACCCTGAAGGCCTCAACAGCTGAATTTGGGGTGTTTCAAGAAAAATCTCTTTTTTAAAGTCTTTTAAAAGTTTACTATGTCCAGTATTCATTATTTTATTGCAAAATATTTATTCGCAAATATGAATACAGAAAAATATTGCTGGTGTTTTCTCTTATATTGCCATTAAATATCCAATTGTTTCGTGGTAGACTTTGTGATATTGGCAAATATCGTATTGCACTGACAAATTTTAACCTTGTCCATGTGGTGTTTTTCATGTGTTACAGGACATATCAGGAGAGAAATGTAAACGCCATGTTTGGGCTTTTCTTGCTTTGAAACGGCAGTGAGCAAAAAAAAAAAAAAAAAAAGATTCAGTCGCCCTACATCATTACTGTGATTAGCTAGCAAAACACAAGAGAAGGCAGGTGCAGTTACTTAAGGGTAGGGGTGAGGGGAGGAAGGGACTATTTGCATATACATGAATCTTTGAATACTAAATGAAGGTAAGGTGTAGAGGTGTATGTAGGCCGTTTTAACAAGGCATTTTGCAAAAAATCACATATCAGATACAATTTATTACGTCCTGCAGAGTATTTTATATTGTTCAAAACATGACTGGATGCAGAGTTTAAGTTATGACAATAGTTACATTACCTTTGTAATATATTCTAAATGTACCTCACACATTTCTTTATATTTTACACAAAGAGCAGACTTCCAGTTTGTGCAGGTGTGTACTAAATATACTGTTATCCATCCTTAACCTTTTGTTTATATGTGAGCAGTGCAAACATGCCATTTAATGTCATAGTGGATCTCTCTTATGTAGCCATGTTAAATACACCCTGGAGCTGAAAAAAACCCCACAACAATCCCTCTAAGCTATTTTAATAATATGCTTGCCTTGAACATTCTTGCTCTTGTCAGCATGTTCTCACGCCATGACAGAAGAAGAACGCACATTAACATAAATGTCATGTGTCAAGAAAAAACATGTAAACTCCTAAAGGTGCTTAGGTGGGATGAAATAGGTTTCCTTGTGGAAATACAGGTTTGTAGAACAAGATGCAAAAGAGGTCAAAGCTAATGTTTACAGTGAGAGTACATGACTCACACAATACAACAACCAGCTAGCTCTGTCCAACAGAGTATCATTGCTCTGTTTAAGGACCAGTGAATTCACTGTCCATATAAAGCCCTTATTCCTTTTACATTTTTAACGTCAATGTTTTTTTTTCAGAAATCTACTTGCTTGAAGTCAATTTTTACTTGCCCCTGTACAAATTGTTTTATTTATTAGCAGTTATCAAATAACAACAAAGACTAAGGTTAACTGTCATGTTCAATCAGAGGCTGCGACTCTGCGATCTCTAAAATGTCAGAAAATAGTGAAAAAAGTCCAAGGTGATGTCTTTAAATCTCTCATTTTGCCAGTCTAAAGCCCAAAGATCTTCAGTTTAAAATGATAATAAACAAAGAAAAACATCTAATGTTCATATTTAAAAGGTTGAACACATTGCTATTTTTGCAGGAAAAATTACATTAATGATTCATTGATTATCAAAATAGTTTAATAGTTTGATTCATTTTTACCGCTGACCCAGTTGGAGAAGTGAGCGGCTAGATGCTACGGCATTTTACTTTACTGAGCTCTACCCTCCGAACAAAGAAGGTTTGACAACCCTCTTCTAATCGTTTATTCTTTTGTTTTATCTCAGTTGGAATCCATCGAAGCTGGCAGCTGGCAAACATTAATTTGAAATGTGTGTATTAGTCGAGGCATGACTATACGAATCTCCTCTTCCTGCCAAATATCTGTATAAACAAACGATCTGTTCATTCATGCCACCATGTGCCATTATGACAGGACATAACACTTATTAACACAATGGTTTAGGCTTATGAATCACTGAAACCAAAAAAGTTTAACCTTTCATTTGACAAATTGTTATTCATGTCACTTTGGTAAATATATATGTTAATAACTCTACAGAGGAAGTAAAGACAACACTGTGAAAGAGCAGGTTTTACACAAAGTGTATCATGTGTTAGAGTCAGATACACGTTCCTGAAATAAGATCGTGACAGAAACACAAACATTATTGAACTGCCAATGAAAACTACCCTGCAAACAAGTTCTGGCACTTTCTTTATGAGTTCTTCGGAACCCCTGGCATGGAATTCTCTGTAAACAGAACATTCCGGAATGTCAGGAAAATAGTTTTCTTAGTGGAACCTTAACAAACACTGAACTTAATAAAGTTCCAGAATGTCATACAATGTTACAGTTACTTTTAAGCAGCAAAAGCGTGGCTGGAGGGTATAAATAATTTCATTTACTTTACTTCACTGGCTGCAGCATATCAATTCATTGTTATAAGAAGTTGCAGTGTGCTGTGAAAGAACGGCCAGTGCAGTATGCTGGCTGGTCTTTGCTGTGTAAACACATTCTGCAAAAGGCAGAACGCAGGTTAAAGTTACAGTGAAAGTGCCATGTACACAGTGACACAGTTAACAGTCACTCAAAAAGTTAATGATAAACATGCAGCGTGTGGCGTTCAACTTATGCAACAATAAGTTGTGTAATCCAGTGTGATGCTGTTGTACACACAAATGATAACTATTGAATTTGGCAACCATTTGGCATCACTTGACTCTCTTTCAGGGGATTTAGGGGGAAAAATTCACTTTTCTTTGTAGACTGCAGTCATTTGATTTACTCATGTTCTCAAGATATTACAAGACTAAATCATGTCAGTGCACAATTGGACTGACACGCTCCTGCCAAAGGCTACTATCAGCGTAATAATGTGAAAGATAAAGTTTGCTGTTTGCTTTGATCATTAAATTTGCTTTGAACAAACATTTCAGTTGATGCTTAGTCAAACAACATATGTCACATGACACTGCATTCACATGTAACACTTAACTGGGTTATATAAAGAAAGGGAGGAAGAAACACAGGTTTGTGGTGATTCAAACTGTTGGGAAAATCCATAAGAGAATGCATGTGAATTTAAAGCATGTGTGCTGTTTGGACAAATTTTGTTCTCACATGTGAAAAACTTGTATTTTTTGTCTCGCAATATATTCCAACATATGTTTGGTGAAAAGTGAGTGTCTATTTTTAATGACACAACAATTTTATTTTACCATGGCTTCTCAAAGCAGACATTCCTTGACCTTTCCATGAATAGTGGGGTACTTATTTTTAGCTTTATGTATGACCTGTGTGCAAGTGGGCACTTTTTGCAATAAACTCAATTTGGTGATACATTCTGCTTGCATGTGACTTTTTTGGTATTATATTATATTCTCATTGTCAATTTGATTTGATTTTTTAAAACAACGTAAGGAGATCTACTTTTTCAAAGTAGTTTTAGCTGACAAAACTTATATTGTTATCATGATATGACTCTAGAAATGGCAGTAGTGTTGTGTTTTCCTGGTTTTGATGGCTGAATTTCAGTTAAGTGAGTTAATTTTCTGAACTTACTGGACTGCACTAACTGTTCTATTAGTTACCTTTATCCACTTAGTCATTATATTCACATTACTCAACGCATATTACAAAATCTCATTGCGTTAATATTTTGTGAAAGCATCGCCTACAATATTGGCACAATATTGATACTGTGGTATTTTGTCATTTTGCTCAAACTTGTCAGACTGTCTTTGCAACACATCTCAACACTGTCCAAAATTCTGTAAAATACTACAATCCCAATACTCAGATAGACAACTAGGAAAACAATGATTTTTATAAAGTTATATTTGACCTTTGTTTCTATAGTGTTGTATACAAACTACATTTGGCATTCACTGCACTTTCCCATGAACAGTGGTATATTTTATCATTTGTATTTATGTATAAATGCAAACAAATGGGCACTTTTTGTAATAAACTCAAATAAATGACATTTTATGTTGGTGTGTGACTTTTCTAGATTACATCTTCCTATCACATGTAGGTGCATTGTTTAATTTGATAATTGTTTCGTAGTTTGAACTACTTTTTCAAAGTAGCTTTAGTTAAACAAACTAGACTTCTTCCTTTCAAAGAAGCTTCCCCGACACGGTTAACAATTCTGTAAAATACCACAATCCCAATACTCAGATAGACAACTAGAAAAACAATGATTTTTTATAAAGTTATATTTTACCTTTGTTTCTATACTGTTGTATATAATGCAAAGCTGGCATTTTTTGTACTTTCCCATGAATAATGGTATATTTTATCTTTTTAATTATGTCTAATCTGTGAACAAATTGGCACTTTTTGTAATTCACTCAAATGACTGGAACTTTATGCAGGCACGTGTTACATTTTGCTGTATTTCCTATCAAATGTAGGTACACTGTCAAATTTATCATTTTTTTTTAGTAGTTTGAATTACTTTTTCTGAGTATCTTTGATTAAACAAACTAGATTTCTCCCTACTGATATGCTTTCTTAGTACACTATCAATAAATAAATAAATAAATAAATAAATAAATCCGTAAAATACCACCGTGCCACTCGGCTACGCTAGCTAACATTAATCGTTATAACCTGTCACAGCTGTGGAGCACGTTCTCCTGTTCTAATGAAGTCCACTGATACCACAGGACATATAAAGTGAGATTAACTCACTACAGTAGTATTGTTGAGTAACACGAGTACGTTTAAGTAAAGTTTAACGCGACCGCTGTTTGGTCTAACGTCTCTTTGGATGAAACCGTTCAAACCGTTAAACGTTTTTTAACGTTAGTTTGATTCGTCATCACTCACGTTCGCCGTCTTCTCCTCTTCGTCTTTCTCCACAGTCCGTGTCAAACCACCGCTCATCTTCTCAGTCCGAAAAACGAAGACACGCGAAAAAGAACAAAAAAAAAAATTACAGCCGTTGACTGTTTTTTTCTTTCCTGTCTGACGGTGTTTAAAACTTTACATCTCCTCCTGGTCACGAACAGCAGCTTTTACTTCAGAAGGAAACGCACACAGACTGAGGTTCACCTGGAGTCTGTCCTGCTCTCTGCCTGTCTGTCTGTCTGTGTGTCTCTTCCTCCTCTGCCTGTCTGTCCAGGTACTAAACTTGAACCCTGCAGGTCTTCAACATGTCTGAGCCTCATTTAACAGGAATGTACTGAATCATAAATCAGGATGTAGCAGGCGGGAGTCATTCTGGACACTGTGTATTATTTTAGATTTACAGTAGACTGTTTTACTTGAAACATTTTATTTTTTTTTCTTTATGATTTTTATACCATGTAGATATCTGTTCTAACACAGACCTCTCCTTATTCCCCCTATAGACTTTGCCGCGGCAGCCACATTGTTATGAAAAGGAATAAAGTTGTCATCATTATTCTAAATATGGCTCCATTCCATTTAGGTCAAACAGAGACAGGGTATACACATGTATATACAAAATGCATAAGTCATATGTCATACAGTATATGTATTATGTCACTTTGGTCTGGAATATAAGGAAAATCCACAATGAATTAAATATATATATATATATAACAATGAAAAAACATTTATACTCAGAGGTGGGAAAAGTACACACACTCTTTACTCAAGTAGAACTACAGATACTTGTGTTAAAAGAAGTTTCAACTTCTTCAACTTATTTAAAAGTTTCCTCTTGTTATGTCTTTTTTTTTTTTTTTTGCCTTGTTATGTCTTTTTTTAGTTGTTATATCTTTTTCGTCTTTGTTATGTCTTTTTTGCCCGGTTAAGTCTTTTATGTTGTTTTCTTGTTACTTGTTACTTTTTTGTTCTTTTTTTTTAGTCTTGTTAAGTCTATTTTGTCTTGATACAACTTTTGCATTGTTTTCATCTTGTTATGTTTTTCTTGTCTTGTGATGTCTTTTTTTTTTGCACAGTTAAGTTTTTTATGCTGTTTTTGTCTTGTTATGTCTTTCATGTTGTTTTCATCGTGTTATGTCCTTTTCATCTACTTTTGTCTGTTTTGTCTTGTTACGACTTTTACGTAGTTTTCTTCTTGTTACATCTTTTATTGCCTGGTTAAGTCTACATCCTTTTTGCATTGTTCTATCTTTTATGTTGTTTTTGTCTTGTTATGTCTTGTCTTGTTACTTCTTTTTTGCACTGTAACATATTTTTTGTCTTCTTAGATCTTTTTTGTCTTGTTATGTCTTTTTTGTCTTGTCACATCTTTTGTCTTGTTGCGTCATTTCAATCTCATTTCATCTTTTACATCTTTTTTTAGTCTTGTTATGTATTTTTTGTATTGTTTAGGTCATTTACTGTCCAGTAATCAGATTAATTACTAGCCTTAAATGCTTTATATTACTGTGCATCACACGTGGCAGTCATAAATTATATTATAAATCAAGGGCAGAGAAGAAAATTAATACATTCATGTTAATTATTAATATTTTCCTGGGGATCTATAGGGATGATAATGACTTAATGATTTACTCAATAACACATACTGACTGAAATAAACCATGTCTAACCTCAGAGAAGTTGATGACGCCGTCGTCCGGCAGACATTTGGTCTGAGTGCTGCTGAACCGCAGCATTTTGTCCTCGGTCACCTGCCTGAGCTTCTTCCACATTGATCCCATATGCTGTCTCTCCTCATCTGTCTTGATGCAACAATTTTTTATTCAACCTCTTCCCCATTTAACAACAATATCTCTGTCAGGAAACTGCAGCACCAGGAACCTGCAGTAACTGTCATTTACCTGCCATGCGCTGCAGCTAATTCTGCGTCAGACCTGCAAATAGGATGTAGTCCTGTTTGATAACAGTCCTGTCACATGTCAGGTGGCTCTGCTGCCACTTACTTATTTCCCTGTTAGGACTGCAGTATGGCTGAACTCATTTACCTTTGGTGGCATATGGCTTGAAACTTTTAGTGACATGAAGTCTGAAGAGGATGCGTCCTACTTTCAGCATCCGACAATGTTGCTGTGACAGTGAGAGAACATTGGGATCTTTGTTGAATAATGGATCAAACCTGTAAGAAATAAGAAGTACACTAAGGAAAATGTAATACTTGTATATGACTTATTGATTTTATTCATCTGATTTTATGATATTCATCAGTATAATAAGTAGAAAAACTGCTAAAGAAGCTTTCTAACATGTAGGATTAGCTTAATCTAAGTGACGAGACTCTATTTTCCTGTTGTTACTTGTTTTTAAAGTTTGAGACAGGTGTGGCATAAAATGAAATAAAAGAGAAAGACCATAGAAAGACCAGAACATAATCCCCAAGTCAAGTTAAACCACATAAGCCTGCTGTATTATTTTACAGCTTCCTCCATTCGGCATCATGTAATTATGTTCTACATCATGGTTTCAGACACGACTTTCATCATGTTAAGACCTATTTGTTCTCTGACACCCTTATGAAAGAATTCACTTTGTACATGTCACTGAAACACAATAACCCACAGTAAATATAGCACATCTGTCTTGTGGGAGGCATTCACAGGGTAAAAAGACTACTGGTAAGAATGAACCAAAATCAAAAGGGAGCTCATTTTGAAAAGCCCAGCCCAAAGTAAACATGCACTGGTTTTATAGATTAATGGTTCGGCCTTTGTCAGGTCAGTAGCCACCTTTGTATGTTGTACAGTATGAAGTGTGTTTGTTATTTTAAACCAACTGTTTCTGTAGAAAGGGTTAAATGTCATGAAGTTGTGGTAAATCTGGGGCTTTATCACAGAAACTTCCTACCTTGCATATCCTGTCTGTTTGGTAAACATGATCATTAGAAAAAAATGTTAAATAAACGCTCCTAATTTTAGGATAACTGTTAAGCCGTCCTAATTGCTAACAGTACTGTTTGCTAACAATAGTGTTTGCTAACAGCCGCTTATTAACTAACTAGCTAATGGTAGCAAACAGTTCTCTTACAGTGGTGTTAGAACAGTAGTGTTCACTTACAACAGTTGTCTTAACTGTTTGGTACCCTTGTTAATTAGAAGAAAATCTTCAATAAACTCTCCTAAGTTTAAAATAATAAGTAAACTGTCCTAATCTTTAATTTTCCTCCTGTTCTAGGTTTTGTAGCTAACGTACTAGCTAGCAAATGGTAGCAAACAGTGGGGTTCCCTAAAGTGTTAGCTAATAGTAGCTAATTTACTAACTAGCTAATGTTAGCTAACAATAGCGTTAGCCAACAGTAGCTGTCTTAACCATTTGGTTACCATGGTAATTAGACAAAAATCTTATATACTCTCTAAAATTTAAGATCTAATTATAGCAAACAGTAAGGTTTGCTAACAGTAGTGTTAGCCAACAGTAGCTAACTTACTAACTAGCTAACGATAGCAACCAGTAGGTAAGTAGTGTTAGCTAACTGTTTAATATATAAGGCTGCTGTTTTATTGTTTTTACACAATGGATGCCGGCGGAAAAGGCACAGTAGCAATCTTAGCCCACTCTCTTTTTTTAAATGTCCCAATTAATTATTATTAATTATTCCCAGTAAAGTGCCCAGCATTGTTTTGTTGTTGTTGTTATTATTGTTGTTGTTGGGTTCTTTTTTGTTTTTTGTATCTTTCACTGAAAGAAAAAAAACGACTGTTACAAAGTTGTTTAGCTCACTGAAATGACAATGTAGTGTTGGTTGCAACGTATTAGTCGGTTGCAACAGAGTATTAAGAGTATTTAGTCTTTCCTAACCTGAGATAAGACAGGATGAAGTAATGTATGACAGGATTCCTAAATTTAGTTGTGATTCGGTTCTTTCGTACAAAATTCTTCATATCTTAAGATTAAAGATGTTGCTCAACATTTCAGACATTAGTGATGAAATTGAAGTGGTTGTTAAGTTCATCACTGATCTATTTATAGCTTATTTGTTTATATGTGAGATCATTGCTGGTGTAGAATAACATGACAGCATTGTCACTGTATTTCACAACCGGCAGTGTGAACAATGCCGATCACCCAGTTCGTGAAAGCCACTGCTTGCTTTCTCACGCATCATAAATGTTGGCCTGTTTTCATACCAATAATGCTTTTATTGCTACAAATTATGTGGTACAGGAAAGCTTCATGATTGATTGCCTGCACTCAAACTACACATTTGTATCTAATTAGACACATCATCATTCTGATTGATGGAAATTTAAGGACACGGCATTAAAGACATTTTGAAGCAGTATGTCACTCAACATTGTAGTGGGGTTTTTTTTAAGACAGGAAGGATAAAAAGAAAGTCCTAACCCTGTGTGGACAGAAGAGGAGGTGAGCTAAGGAGAAAGGAGGCTGTGAGGCGGAGTCATGATTACAGCTTGATGTCCTCAGTAATTACAATAAACCAAATACGGATTACAGACTCTGTGTCTCTGAGGGGTGGAAGCCAGCCAGAGAGCAATAAGAACACACTCTTCTCTGTGTCAGTTTGTTTTGTGTGCCTTGACTTTGAGGCTGCTCGAGGCTGCAATCCCAGTAATTTGAATAGTTAGTACTAACAACTGAAGATAACGAGCCACCGAAAAGTCTACAAGGATTATTCTGCCATACAATCAGATGAAAAGTAACACTAAAGATGCAGTTTTCACTTTCTAGGCTACAGGTGCGTTCAGTTTTATTAATAATAATAATGTTTTATTTATATAGCATCTTTAGAGACCAGATGTCACAAAAAAAGAGCAAATAAGAGACAGAGAAACAGATTTTAAAAGCAGTCTATGAAAAAATTACAGAAGCATAAGTTAAATAAATAGTAATAATAATAGTGAGAACAGCCTTTTCCATTACAAAACTGTATTTATTTATCATTCATTTATGTATTAAAATGACATCAGCGTAAGTTAATGAAATGAAATGGAAATGGAATGGGCCCTCATGCATCCTCGCCGCAACCCCGTCACAGGACGCTGATCGGTCCAGAAGGCTCTGAATTGTCATGTGTTTTGGGCACAGCAGGCAGGAGTACAATGTCACTTCCTGTGTCCAGGTGCCTGACATTTACACCTTGTTTTTAGCCTGAATCTTCACTGTAGATCCTCAACATGGAGCCATGTTCACATGCACTAAGCTAGCATTGGTTAGCCAGACGTGCCAACATTTATTTACTATGTCAGAGCAGATGAAGAGTTTAATCTATTCACCAACGTGTACAACACAAATGTTCCCACGCCTCCTGACAATCTATGAAATTCTCTTTGACAGTGAACCGGCAGGCCGGTTGAACTGGTCAGCAGTGGGTCAGAGGAAGAGCTGTGAAACCTGCAGCAAACGCAGACCAGCAGGACAGTCGCGGGCCTTGATCTCGTATTCTCTGTATCCCCTGTAAAGGTGTGTGAACTCGCCTCAGGTTTATTGATATTCTGAACTGGTTTCTGTTGTAAATGCAAAGTACGTGTCAGGTCCGCTGTCATCACGGCGCCTTTGAAATCCAACATCCAGATGCAACATTTGCAAACAAGCTGCCGTCACCTCTACAAGTGAAAATTCTTGACCGTGACTTTTCTAACATCCAACACTGTTAATCAGGGGTGGAAGTAACTAATTACAAATACTCAGATTACTGTAATTAAGTAGATTTTTGAGGGTTCTTGTACTTTTATGAGTAGATTTTCAAGTCTGTACTTTTGCTCATATTTAAGTATGCATTATGAGATGTAATCTACTAAGTTACTTTTAAAATCATAGTCGAATACTGAGTACAATTTGAATTAATATCCAAACCTTTCATCTTTCATTCTTGATTTTAGTAGCCAATCAGGTGATCTGATCACGAATGGCCAATCAAAACAAGGGCACAAAAACGAAAAACAAAACAAAATGCTGCGGCAGCACTGGTTTGGAGTAAAGATGCTAATGATTAATCAATTGATTAATTAATTGATTATTAGTGTTTTCAACTATTGATAGAGGGAAACAGAATTTGCAGCCTTACCTTGGAGAGTTGACTGTGACATCAACAGTTAAAAGTAACTAATATTCTGAGTAGTTTTTGCAACAAATACTTTGTACTTTTACTTAAGTATATTTCTAACACCAGTACTTCTACTTGTAATTGAGTAACAGTTCTTGTACTTGAGTGCAGATTTTCAGTTCTCTTCCCACCACTGATGTTAATAAACCCTATATGTTTAAAAAAAAAAATAAAAAAGCCTGCTGTGTTTCCCTCACATCATGCAGCCTGCAGCACCCGGAGCCACTGGAACAAGAAAATCAAGGAAACGAGCCAAAACCTCTTGTTTCCTTTGAAGCTCCTTTTATAAGACTATCCAGAGATCATGAATTAGCGCTTCATGCTGACAGTTCATGTCAATCTGTATGTAAAAGCCCCCCCCACAAAAGGAAAAAATTAATTAATTAAATAATAAATAACTAAAAGGCAGGATAACAGCACAGCCACAGATGGTAAACGAAGAGAAGCTTCCCCCATTTCACAATTTCTCCAAGAATGTAATAAAGGCAAACCCAAACTTCAGGAAATTTGGTGGATTTCTTTGCTTTTCAAGGATTTCATGCAGACAGTTCCTTAAGCCAGCGACCAACTGAAGGGTGTTTTAACAAAGAGAAATCAAGCGTCTTGCCTGCGCTGAACATAAATCAGTCGTATTTTTCCCTCTCTGCTGTTTAGTGTACAATCCTCTGGATGCAAATTAATAATACAAAGTTTAGGACAAATATAATAAACATAAACACATAAACAGTGAAATAAGGTGTCTTTGTCTGCAGTGCATTTGACACAAATATCTGGATTAATTTTCTGAGCATTTTTTTTTATTCTTATATTCATACATGCATGGATTGTATTGGTGGGGTATTTAAGTCTTCGGTCTGTTCGGACATGTGGAAGTGTTACAGGTTTAATTGAGTGAACTGGGAACAGGAGGTGAATTCATTCGCACTGGGTTCAGGCCTGTTACTGCCTGGCACACCTCCCTCAGGGACACGTAGGCAGCAGGACGGTGTGATGTAACGGCCGCACCCCTGGGATAAGATGGTTCATGTGGGCTACCGTCCTTAATGGGTTTGAATTCAAAGAGGTTTCCGACATCCACCGCCCTGCGTGATTACTGAATGATCTGAGTGAACAGCTCTGCAGGTCACCTTAACCTGCAGGAGTGTGGTCTCATAAAATATCACAGGGAAAAAAACAGTCATCTTTAAGATTCACACCACTCTATTAAGGCTCATATAACCTAATAGTGATGTCACTAATAAACCTAATGTATACAATATAGAAATGTATGTAATGGGTGCCCCCTATGGGTGTCACAGTTTCAATATTAAATTGACAATTGAAAGTCATATCAAATTGTGCATTTAGAGGATGGTGAGGAGGATCTGTAGAAGAATAAAGAGTAAATGTGGCAAAATAAACAAGAATAAATAAGAGACTAAATAAATGTGGAAATAAAAAGACAAATAGAAAATATAAACATACACATATAAACATATACTTTCAGTTGTCATGGTATTGACAGGTTAGCTAGTACACTAAATTTTAGCTAGTGTAGCTAGCTAATGTGAGCGATTGGCCTGTGAGGCTAACATTAGCAGTTATTCCGTGTAGCTAACGTTAGTGGTCATAATGTTGAAGTTGAGTGGTGTTATGAGACTCATTATGTTGTGTTGTAATGTGTCCACCCCGTGCATGGTAGTATATAATTATTTATTTTGAAAAAGTATTTTAAAATTTGAATCCTGCCATTGATCTCCATTTTTCCTAATGTATCTGTAATCCGATTATATATATATTTTTTCTGTAACTACTGTGGAATACAGTTACCTTTTCTTGTATCCTAACTGGGTAATCTCATTACATGTAATCTGTTACTCCCAGATACTGGAGATTTTCACTCCCCTTAAATTGAAGGAAGGGATTTTTCGGTGACCAGTGTGAACAAAAAGAATGATCACAATAAGATAAAGACTGTCCCAATGTTCAGATGGTCACATAACCATTGGTTTAGGACAGATTTCATTGTATTTCTCTGCTTTATTTCCACTTTGTGTCTCTATTGTCTATAATAAATGCATAACATGTCCAAAAAATGTTAAAAAATGTATATTGTACAGTATCAACAATTAAGAGATCAAAGAAGTGAGAAAAACTATAATATACCTCTTTTTATTGTATACACGGTCCAAAGTTACTTAAAATATCTGTCAAAAAATTTGGGGAAAACATACAAAGCTCTGCACCACATTTCAAATGTTACCAGCAGCTTAATAAACATATTCATATTCATTTAACAGCATCCTTTTGCTTGTAATTGCCCAAATGAAAATGTTAAAAGTGACACGATTCAAATGTAATGACACCTTCAAAATGTCATCGGGAGATTATAATCAACATTCATAATAGCCGGGTGCAACAAAGAGAAATGTGAAACGCTTGCAGAGCTCATGATTCTTTCAGTAGGAATGTACAGGAGATTCAAGCACAGGCAAGCATAAGAAATACGATTTAAATCATTACAGCAGCAGCATATAAACAGAACACATGCAGAGACAATATAAAGTGAAAATAAAGTTAATTATTAAGGCATCTGAGTGAAAACATGCACATGAATCAAGCTTAATATGTAGCAATATATTAAACCACATCAGAAATATGGTGGTTAAAGTAGAAAAAAAATTATAGGGAGAGGATTAATCTCTGAGGACACACAGTGCTACTGTACGTATATTTGATTGTCTTCTTCAGTAATACAGCTAATACAGTGTAAAAATATAGGCTCAGTTTAAATGGCCCATCATTGTCACATTCAAAGGTAAAAAAAAAACAAAAAACAAAACAAAACATCACTTTCAATACACAAAGAAACACTTGGAGCTGCAAACAACACTGACAGAAGTAACTTATCATGCGTAAAGAAACAGATATACAAATAGAAGATTTCCACTAATGTGATAAAAGAAAAATATCCTGTAAGTCAATATAATGATAAACTTTCTCAAAATAATGAGTTATTTAAAAATAATGAGAATATTTCTCAAAATATTGAGTTAGTATGTCAAAATAATGAGCTGTTATCTCAAAATAATGAGGTGTTATCTCAAAATAATTAAATTGCTCATTATTTTAACATGGTTTCTCATTAAAATGACTTACAGGATCTTCTTTTTTTTCATCACATTCGCTGAAATGGGCTTCAAAAGATAAAACTGGAACAGTCAGAAAAAGTAATTTTTTGGTTTAAAAAGTGGTTTGAATTTTCAAGTCTACTGTATATGACCTCTGATCATAAACCATGCCACAGTATTGCGCTACCACAGTAACTACAGTCGATACAAAGAACACAGCAAAGAGCCTTTTTTTAAAGACACGATTCAAGTCGAAGAAGGTGAAGAAAAACCTCAGCATTTCTAAATGTAACTGTTTGTTTTCTTTCAGTGTAACAGAGATACAGAGGATCACAGACAGATAAAACATGACAGTACTGAAGCGATCATCATCACAGCTGAAAGCTCCAAAAATGCAATCTAATTATCCTGACGACCTGTCTCTGTTGGACCGCTGCGCTAAAAATAAACCCAAGAACAACTGCAAGGCAAATGTGCAGTGCATGGCAACCGAGTTCTTCACACAAGCGAGTCCTTGATGCCCTGAGTACCTCCTTCTGACAAAATCTGACAAAAGTGTTTGCACTGGAGGAGAAAGAGAGACAATAAAAAGAAAAAAAATCTTTTTATAGGTTCTCTCTTTCTCTATTCATGCCGTCATCCTCCTTCAGCAGTTGCTGGTCTGTAGGTGGCTCTCGTTCAGGATGGAGGTGATGTTGGTGTCATAGAAACCGTCCTCGTCCTCAGAGCTCAAAGCGGAGGAGCCCAGAGCTGCACGGTGTGTGTGCTGTGACTTCCGCCTGGGAGAAAGAAGAAAAAAAAAAAACACCAAAAAATCATTGACTCAACTCTTCTACTTTCATTCAACACAGCACAGTGAACACAGACGTGTCCGGCTAGTTACTACAGAGTGCCACCTAGTGTAAAGAAGACACATGGTTACTTCTTGTCAAACACTGACAGTTAAAGGGAGAGTTTGGATGTTTTGAAGTGGGACTGTTTGAGGTACTGATCCAGAGTCAGTGCATAAAGATGGCGATTGGCACGCCCAAAGTTAGGAGAAGCAGCATGAGGACCAGTTCGGGAAGCTAAAAAATGTACTCCATTTCATTTTATTCCCAGATCGGTTTTCAAGAACTCTATTTTGGACATTCTCACTGATACATGCAAACATATAAAAAAAAACTTGTCTGTCAGCTACTCTCTGTTGCCCATTGTTCTCCTTGTTCTTTTGCTGCTATTGTTATTGCTCTGCCAGTCTGACTTGCTATTTGTTGCTTTGTTTGTTTTGTTCTTCCTGTCGTTGCATTACTTTGTCTATTTTATCTTTTTCTTTCTTTTTTTATTTTTTTATTTTAACAACCCAGCAGGCTCATACACACTCATCCCTCCTTAAAAGAATCATGATGATTCATTATCACAGAGCTCCAGAGGTCACAGAGGGGCTTTTTCACTGGCGAGTTTGGGCGCGCCGAGTCAAACCGTGTTGCGTTGATTTGCATTTTCATTACCACTTTTATCACGCTGAGCTGCAGCAAGCCGCGCCCAAGATGGACCTGCTCTGGAGCGGGGCCAAAGTGAGGCTGGCCCTCTGACAAGCGGGATGCGGTGACGTCTCGCCAGTCGTGGCCATCCTGTGACGACCCTCCTTTCTCCCCCTCCAACAAACCAGTGTTGTGATACTCAGCTCATGTGTGGCAGGACAGCAGAGAGAAAGATGTTTCTTAAAGTCTCTTTATGTTCAGCTCTCAGTAGTTTTGTAGCTTCCAACAGAATCTTTATATTTTGAAATGTAGTTTCTCTCCTCTGTCGCTGTTTGTACTTTCAGGTATCTGCATTATTTTACTGTTTCATATTTGCTTTCAGCTGTTGGAGTTGCGTTAAGTTACTGCTGATGAAACCGCTGGATGAAAACATTTCCTGATTGTGATACTTCATAATAAAAGCCTTTAAATAACAAAACAACCCAGGACTTGCAGTATTAAGAATTTAAGGAATCAGTCTTCATCCCAGACACACATATGAATGGTTTATCCACCACATTATGGCTGCTCGACTTGTCTTCAGGTAAAAGACAAACCTTCAAGCAGGTAGCCCTGTTGTAATGGAAATACAAACCCCTGCAGTGCTGGGCTGATGGACTGAGTCAAACTGTGTCGAGCCAGGCCAGCTCTGTGTATGGAACAGTCCATAAGTGCCTCATACAACCCCACTTAAAAAAATATGAACTATACCTTTAAGAACGTGGTCTTACTTTGTACGTGGAACAGTAAAATTCTACTGTTTGTGGATGGAAAAAAACACCCATCTCAAATCAACATTATTTCACAGAGTTGGGACAGTAACTCACTTTAGTTCAGCCTCCAGTGCTGTGACTTTGGCCTGCAGCGCCTCCTGGAGCTCCTGCTGCTCCTCCAGGTCCCTGAGAACCTTCCGGCGGACTCCCTCCAGACGCTCCACCTCCCCCTCGCTCTCGTCCACCTGCCGCTTCAAGGCCTTCACACGCAGAGACAGCTGGGGACGGAGACAGGGACAGGCAGGGGGTTAGAGGGGAACAGAGGAGGTCACAGAGGTGATGACGTGGGTCACAAGGGAGCGTGTGGGACAAGTTTGCCTTCAGGGTTTTCTGCCAGAAAGTGTCAGGCCGCGCTGCCAGAAAGATTAGGGTTGGGGAGAGGCTCTCTGACAGAAAGCCCTGTAGGCAATCTTCTCCCAGGGGCCGTGAGGGAGTGAAGGGGACGAAGCAAGACAGGCAGGGGTTAAAGTCGGGGGGGTATCTGACAGGTGTGAGGGTTTGTAGGGGAGCAGCAAGATAAAAAAAAAAAAAAAAAGGGCAGCAGAAAGATGAGAGGGACGGGGAGGTCAGGGAGCGTTCTGGTGACCAAGTGAGGGTGGGTTTGGGTCAAGAGGAGCACAAGTGATGTTAGTCTTTAGTAAAAGAAGTAGTTCTATTTGAACTGTGCTAAAGATTAAACAGCAGGTGTAGGTCACACTGTAAAATGATAATTCTTAATGTCAAGGCAGTAAATTAGTACAAACACAGTCAGCAAACTTCAGATAGTCACAAGAAAATTATTTATCAAGTAAATTTCAGTAAACATTTAAAAGATCTTTCAGAAAATCTTGATATTTACCTGATCTCTCTGCTCAACATGTTGGCTTCTCTCCTGGTCTAACGTGGCGTTTAGGTCCTTCAGTTTCCTCTCCGTTCGTCGCTGAGAAGCCTGGATACTGCTCTTTTCTCTATGTGGAGACATTTACAATTAACACAGTACAAGGACACAGCAAAACTTTTTTTTTTCTGATTCTTTTTAATTGGCTATGTAGGCGAGGGATGCCCTTAGAGGCAAGCGCCAAAAAAAATCTTGTGATCCATTTTCTAAGTCTGATAGTGTTAAAATACATTTTTAGCCAAAAGAAAGAAATAAAAGCATAGAGAAAACATGAATACTTTTAGTCTTATGTTACACAGGAGGTGCTGGTGGACTTCAGCCTCTTGTGGCTGAAATGGGTACTACAACAACAAATACTGACGGCACACTATCTCCTTATTGGCTGTTCTGCGAGGCTGTTAGGCTCGGGGGTGGGCTTAACTTGTCACACAGCAGGTGTTAGCTTGTGGATGGGTGAATGAGTACTTATGAAATGCCTGATGAGTTGGGGTAGATTCACTGAAATGCTATTTCTTGGTAAAGCAACCCAAGTGTCAACAGTATGTGGGAGCTGACTTTTGTTACTTTGACTCATTGAAATATTCCCCAAAAAGTAGGACTCCAGTTTTTGACCTGTCAGGGGTGTTCGGTCATACCTTTCTTCACTGCGGAGTCTCTCCTCCAGCTCTTGAATTTTGTTTTCCAGCAGGGTGACCCCAGCTGAGGGCCGAGTCTGTCCCTCCATGTCGGCCACACGTGACTTCAGCTCCTTCATCTGGGAGGGGGGGCGGGACAGTGGAGTGAATAAACTCTGCACTCTCTCTGCGCTGTGTGTTTGTGTATTTTATACGCACATAAAGGCACCGGGCGACTGAACAGTACCTGTCTCTCAATGGCGCTCTTGTCCATTTCCAGGTCGTGTCTCGCCGAGCGCTCCTGCATCAGTTCGGCACGAAGCTGGTCCACCTGAGAGGACACAGTGAAGAATAAAGAGTCAGTGTGAGTTAAACTGTCATCAGATTACGTAGAAATGGCTCCCGCTTATTTGCATGTGTATTCAAATGCTGTGGCACCTGATCTCTGCTACGTGTGATGCGGTCGTTGAGGAGCTCCACGCTGCTCCGCTCCTCATCCAGTTCGATCTCTACTGTCTTAATTTTGTCCTGTAAAAAGACAGATTAACACCTTGTACTATACTTCTTTCCTTCTCAAAGCTACCTCAACCTAATATGCGTGACTCCCCAACCTTTTTTTTTACTCTTAAACTCACTTGCTGACACTGCATCCCTGATTTACTCCCTCCCAACTTTAAACTCCCCAGTTCATGACCTTTGACCTCACAGCCTCACCTCCAGGCCTCTGATCTCCCGGGTGCGGTCAGTGTGGCTGCTCTTCTCTGTTTCTAGTTCCTCCTCTAAGTGTTTGAGGCGGTTGTTTAGTAGGTCTCTCTCCAACTGGGCGCTGTCTCTCTCCTCGCTGCACGCCAGCAGCTCCTTCTTCAGACGGGACACCTGAAAACAAGACGGAGGAGACCACTTTTACACAAAGTCCAGTAATTCTCATGCAGTCTCTTTGTCCATGGAGCTTGTTTGGTTTGGAGAGAGTGATATTTGGCTCATAAAACAGCGGTTTCTTGCTGGAAAAGGCTGTATGACGGCAAGATAATGCGGTGAAAATATTCTCAATGTAGCATACAAACTTTTTCAAGATGGGCCTTTTTAAAAGTGGCTAAAATACCTTTTATTGCTGACCTTAGCGGCATTGCTGTTTGATCATTTGATGTTGGCTCCTCCTATCATTGTGAAGCCAGGTTCACCAAGTGTTGGATTGTTCACCCACTAATAGGGAACGTGAGCTGGGTTAGACTGTCCTGAGACAGGTTAGACAGACATGGTCCTCCCTGAAAAGGACTAAAATACTTAAAAGTAAACATGAAGAGGCTAAAAGTAAAAGGCTGGTCCGTTATTGGTTTATTTTGAGGGTTTTTGTTGTTGTTGTTGTTGTTGTTCAGCTTCCCAGTGGTGTTCCTTATACAGGGTGACCAGACATTCCCGTTTTTAATGGCCTTTCTCACGTGACCTGATGTAGTTTTCTGCATGATGACGATACAACATAAGGTGAGGTTGAAGGAGAGGAGAGCATCGGCGCTCTAACCTACGTCACTGCTTTTTATTAACTTCTGAGTTTCCATTTGAACGCAGATGGAGTCGCCCTTTAAGTTTTTCTCATTGGAGTGATCTAGAGGTTCACAAAACATGTAATAGTAAATCTTTTTAATATTTCAGTGGTTCTTGGTTTTGTCCAGCACAGGCAGTTTCCCTTCCTTCACCATCTTTTCTATTTTTCAGCCCACGTGTCCTCACCTCGTCCTGCTGGGCCTTCAGGTTGCTCTGAGTCCTCTGCAGCTCAGCCAGCCTGTCCTTGCTGTTTCTCTGAGCTTCTAGCAGGTCTTTCCTCGAGCGCTCCCTGTAGTCGTCCAGCTGTGTCTGCAGGGTGGCCACAGACTGACGGGAATCTCCCATCATCGCCTCCATCTGACAAAGAGAGAAACATGGCGGTGAATACCTGAACATCTCTACACATTCGGTTCTAACCCCAACAAACACACGCACCTCTTTATTAATCTTCTCCAGCGCTCGGTCCAGCAGCCTCTTCTGCTCCTCCAGGTCACTCTTGCCTCTCCTCAGCGCCTCCCTCTCCAGGTCTCTCTCCTCCAGCCGTCGGGTCAGCTCGTCCCTCTCCTTGCTCAGGCGGGTGTTTCCCCTCTTGGCCTCCTCCAGCTGAGACTTCAGGGAGCGGTTTTCATCCTCCAGGGCCTCCATCGCCTCGTCAGCGTCCGAGCTCCGACCTGCACTGGTGTGAAGCCTCGTCTGGAGAACGAGAAAAGAAAACGCAGAAAACCCACTTGTATTTTTCCAATATTTCATCATTCACTGTTGTACTCTGTTGTACGACGTATGTTTATTTGTGTTGGCTTTGCACCCACAGATCTGTATATGACTGAGCTCCTCACGTGATCATTTCATATTAACACTAACAAGATTATAGCACTTAAAGCAGCTGTAATACGTCGCTGTTCCTACACACACTGAGCACAATGCACATCTTATGCAAATTCATCTTGCAGGGATTATTTTATGAGCTTACATGTTTGAGTTTCTCTTTGGATCTAATTTACTCCACATCTCTCGGTTGAAAATAGAGTCTGTGTGGGAGAGCATTCCTTTTGTTCTTGTACAGTATGTCTGTTTACATTATTTTGCATGTGTGTGTGTGTGTGTACAGCTGTGTGTGTGTTTTGTGTGCAGTAGTACCATGCGGGCCAGTCTCTCTCTGAGGCGAGTGTTTGCTTCCTGGAGCTCCAGGTTGGCGCTGTGGTCGACCACGGTCTTTCCTGAAGGTGACTGTAGAGAGGAAGAGGATCAAAAGAGAGAACTTACTGACTGTGCATACAGTATTATAAACACCTGAACTTTCCTTTAAAGGTATAATATGCAATATTTTCTTATATGTTTTCCTCAAAAAGGGTCTCAGAAGAGTTTTAACTCTCGGTGCATGCTGGGAAGTTTCAAATTATAGAGCTGACTGAACATAGCACAATGCAATTCATTCAACTCATCATTTCGAGGCACAAGACTTCAAGTTAGAGGAACTCATCTTTATAAGTTCTGAACTGTTTTGAAAATAAACGCTAGATTTTTTTTTCTTTTTTTGTTTTTTACTACTTGTTTTTTACAGATGCTTCACCTCCTTCGCCTTCTCGAGCGCCTTTTCCAGCTCGGCCTTGTCTTTCTGCGACTGCTCCTTCAGCCTGCTGATCTCAGACCGGAGCTCGGCCTCTTTCTCTCCGCTCGCCTTCTCCAGGGCTTCGAGTGCCTCCCTCTTCTCGTCCAGCTCGCCCTTTTGTTTGTCCAGATCGGTGCGAGCCCGCTTCAGATCATCATGGCAACGCTTCAGCTCCTGGGGGATAAGCAATCAGAGATGAATAATGTGTGTGTGTGTGTGTGAGGAAGAGGAATGTGCCAGGGCGCATAACAATGCGGTTGATACGAGTACGGGGCATGTGAGGAGAAATGAATGAAGTCACTGGAGCTGCATGTACAGAAGAAAACCCAACTGTTCTGACAGATTCAAAAGAATATATATACAGTAAAACAGAGGCGATGAGCTCCTGCGTTTCACCCACACAGCGAGCATAATCTGCCTTGTGACTGACATGTGAATTACCTCTGCTAAAGAACGGTTATCTTCAGACGCGGGCATTTGTTTCTTCATGGCGAGCAGCGAATCCTGCAGATCCTTGAGCTCGTTCTCAAATTCCTCCTTCTCCAAACGGGATTTCAGCAGCCTGCAGGGACGGAGTAGATGTTGAAGAACACACAGTGATAACGAGGGCTCTATAAACTATTTACACACACACTGCAAGACCATAAGCACACACCAAAGATAGCAGTGACAAACAACAAACAGAGCACAAGTGAGTAAAACTACTGATCTAAAATCACTTGTACCTTTAATTTAGATCGCTCACTTACTTATTTAATGAAAATCAATTGTGTTTAAAAGCAATTAAATCAGGAAATGCATTGTTTAGATTGGATGATTGGAAAAAAAAACATAAAACAATGATCAATTAGGTAAATCTGAGCGTTGATTCGTCTGAAGCGTTGACATGATTGGGTTGATTACGAGTGGATTTCTGTTAGTGACAGATTTCACCGATCTGATGATCAAGACGTCATCAGATACAAAATCCACTCTGATCTGTGAGCTCTTCAGTATCTCAAGTTCACATCTGCTGACTGGAAACTAGGGCTACTCAAACCAAACACAGTGAGATCGATTTTCTCTCTCACATTCGCCTGCCGACGTGCTTCCCGCTCCTGCCAAATGAAAAGTCAGGCGAAAGAGTGCATGCATTAAAAAATAACTCTAATAGCAGAAATGTGATATTGCAGGACTGAACCACAAAAAACAAAACAAAACAGCATCTTCAATACATCCAGGCACACTGGTTTTACAGAGCTTAAGGTTGCAGCTTAAGTACAGTATATAGTTGCTTTCTCTATATGCCGTACGTCTCTAAGAAACATCTTTTAATCTTCTTTAAAATGTGGTTTTCCTTTCAACAAAAACGAGCCTGGCACACAGTATATCAAAGTACAAAACAAGCGGTGGATTTGAACGGTCAAATATGAGTTTCTATCTCATAATTACAACAGAAGAGACCTTAATTATGAGATCAGGATTTTGTAATTAGTAGAATAAAATCTCATACAGAGAAAGAAATAAAAGCAGATTAAATGCGATTGCGCCATCGCTGCCCGCTGTCTGAGACTGTTGCCTAAATTAGTGACGATTGATAATTAGAATAGCTAGACTTTTCTCATAATCACAAGATCCTGATCGCATTATTATGAGATATTTTCTCATGATTAAAAGATATTTTCTCATAGTCACAAGATATTTTCTCATAATTACAAGTTATTTTGTCTTTATTATGAGATATTTTATGATATTCTAATATACAAGAACCTCCAAATCATCTTTCTTGTAATCATGATTTTTTTCTTGTAATTACAACATCGTAACCAATACCTGCGCGATAAAATGTCTAATTTTGTTTTTTTTTCTTTTGTGAATGCGATGTTCTTGTGTAGGAGTGTGTTACAACTGTCAGCTAAGAACAATGAAGAGTAGCTGTGAATATGAGCCTGTTTCCAGAGATACAGTAGCCTTGATGCTGCTGCTGCTGATGTTTGTTTGTCTTGTTATGGATCCAAAGTGATGCTATAATCACTTTAGTTCAGCATACAGGCTCAGAAATATGAGCCTCTGTCTGAGGTCTTTAAAAGAAACATTGATTTTTCCACATATTCAGGGTCTTTGAATGTTACTTCATGCTTATACAGAGTTTTTTTAATCCTTTAAAGTTAGATATAGAAAAATATATGTGTTTTTATGAAGTAGGAGATGGTGTCATATCTGCACAAAGCCAACATATTTAATTACACAAACACGTGACTTATAGACACTGACTCTTGTGTGGTGGCTTCCAGCTGCGTCTTCCACTGCTCCCCCTGATCCCTGCAGCTCTCCAGCTCCTCCTCCAGGGTCAGTATGGACGCGTTCACCCTCTCCCGCTCCTCTTCTATCTCATCCTGGGACTGAAAGGTGGCCACACACAAACAGTGCAAAAAGTTATATAACACGTTGTGGGAGTCTGTGCATAACACCGAGCTCCACACACCCAAATCCATCACATTTTCTTTTAGTTCAGTTTCTTTTTTTTTTCCCCAGCAGCACAAGGGAAGAGGAAAAAAACACAGATCTTTTTCGTCTTCTGCCTTCATCAGCATGTCTTCAACCTCTAAAAAATACCTCTACATGAGAGATAACACCAGAAAATATCAGACAGGATCGAGCACGATCCGACTGCTTTAATCCTCCTCTCGCCAAATAAATCACCGCATCAAAAGCAGCTGCCAACCTGTCTGCTTATTTCCTGCTCTTGGGCTGCATGTTACTTTTTTTTTTCCTGACGCTGCTGTTACCGTTTCCGAAACTCAAAATGCATAATGATCTATTCCTGTATGTACCCATATGCTTCAAATTTCCGCTACACCACAACGAGCGCTGCAAAAATAGTCCAGAAACTCTACAAGAGAATTTCAACTGGAAAAGTTTTACAGTCTCTTCTCTAGTCTGACCTGATGATGCCCTGATTCAGTGTTTGAACACTGACACATAAAACAGAATGACAAGACAAAGCCTGGGTTTATAATTGGGGCGGCTGCAACATCAAAGCTCAATTTAATATCGCCTCAATAAGGCATGCAGGACGCACAAACTGCCTGACAGGTATAACCCGACTGATCCATCTGCACAAAGAGCATCTCTGAAAAGAAATGTTTTTGTCTCCAGAGTTCATTAGCAGATTATGATATGAAAATAATTTAATGTTCAGCCACAAGCTGCAGTTGCAAAGTTCAAGCCCTTTTGCACTCAAGCAGTTTCAGGATTCACAAAACCGACCAAAGTCACTTCAGTTGTTCTTTCATCATCACAAAGCCTGTGTCATTTCAATAATTACACACTCAAAATGGCGCTGTTTGCTCCCACTCCAATGGATTTAAACAAAACTTGGTGCGTATGTTCAGGAATTGGGGCTGAATGTCTCCAGGGAGTTTCTTCAGGATTTCTCGAAGACATCTTGAGTTGTGAGCAAATATGTGACGGGCCACGCCCACTTTTAACAAACAATATAGCACCACCTGCCCCTCCCTGAGCATGCACACCAAAACTAGTGAAATGCCAGGGGGGGTTTCAGATACACATTTGTGACATTTGTTAGGGCTATAAATGTCTTCTTAGATCCGCTGCCAGTCATGTCCTGAAGGTGTCTACCAAGTTTTATGATGATTGGACAAATCGTTAATTTGTTACGGCCAACTGACTGCAAAGCTCTGCTCCTTGCAACGATATATTGTCTTATCATAGTCATATTAGTCATGTTATTAATTTATTTACTTATTTGCATTGCATGAAAGCACCACCATGTAGCCAGTTGGGCTCGTATATATATATATATATATATATATATATATATATATATATATATATATATGTATATATACATACATACATACATACATACATACATATATATATATATATATATATATATATATATATATATATATATATATATATATATATATATATGTGTGTGTCTATATATATATATATATATATATATATATAGACACATATACATATATGGTGTATATATACTAAATGGTGTGCCTATATATTTGTATATACACCATTTCCAGTTATTGGCCCTAGTTTCATGTTTCTATTTCATTCCAGCTCATGGAAATTTGAGCCTTTGTGGCAGAAAAATAATAACAAACTCAATATGGTTCAAACCTGAGGAGCTTCATCCATATTGATCAGAAACTGAGAAATAACACTGTGATTGCTGCACTGCAGATTTTGCTGTAGCGGTCAAAGAGGTTGTAAACCTTTTGTAGTTAGATGCCGTTAAATCCACCGGCTCTTAGTTTGACACTGAAACAGTATCATGACATAAATAAGTTAATATGTGTGTTAGTCTGCAAGTTTATGTTGAGTTTGAGCACAAATATCAGCACTACAGGTAAGAGGAAAAATGCAAATGTTTGATTTTGGGCTGAACTGTTCCTTTAAGAAATAACTGCTGAAAAAGAAACAAAGACCAGCAAACTGTCAATCTCACATTCCTCTTTTATAAAATGAGAATCTTTTGGTCAGTTCATGATGTGAAGACTTTCTGGAGTGCGAAAACTTTGCAGTAAAGTGGAACTGTAGCCGACCCATTCCTTTAATAAAAGCCTTTATTAGTGTCCTGTTTGTTCTTTGTCCAGTTTATTGAGTCACTCGTGTTGGTTCAGTGACATCAAAGTTACTACACCGACAGATTTTTTTTAAGTTTTACTGGACCAGCGACTCCACTTGAGATTAGAATCTGTTCTTCTGGGCTCATCTGGTCAAAAACACACTCGTCCAACATCAAAGCAGCTGCACTCGCCGTACGTGAGAAGAGGAGTTAGACTTCAGAGGCATTTATAAGGCGGCACAGAACTCACATCAAACAACCTGAGCATGTTACAATGTTGTTTTACTAATCAA